>NW_021636215.1:0-51947 GCF_004799145.2 Neltuma alba
TTTGCAAAATTTCATCATAGCCTAGTCATATCATGGCAACACAATCACATCATGCAAGCAACATATCAAGCACACAATATAGGTATTTCACTACCTTGTAACATAGCTTTCCTTTTGCTTTTCCTTTGATTCCCTTGTCTTTCTAACCCTATGGATTTTCGGTCAACACCATTAAACATCCTCTTGGATGTTTCAATTTCCTAAACACATCAATATATGATGCAAAACAATTATTAGAATCAAGTCATCAACTTATCTCTACTTGATTCTTTCTTGAACATACTTGACCTTGAACTTTTGAGTTTCAATTCTAACCTTCATAAAATTATTCACATACTATCCCCACATAATTTTGTCTATAAAATCTATTTCAAAGCTCAAAACAATCAAAATCCAATCCTAACCATTCAGAACAGTCAAGGCCGAACATAATCACAAACTAAGGGAAAGTTGGATTTCTTGCAAAATCAACACAGAACCACTTGATTCTTGTTGTTTTCAAGCCTTTAAACATGCTTTTAACATCCATATCATCTTCTCCTATAGCAATAAATTTCGTGCAGCACCTCCCCATAGGATTTCAATCATAAAAAAATCCAATCAAACCAACCACCAGCTCAAAAATAACAAGGGAGGTAGAAACTACATCAAAAACGGCACTCATACCTTGTTTTAGAGCTGGATTTGGCTTGGGATCACTTGGCCTTTCTTTCTCCCTCTGTTTTCTCTCTCTAGAAACCATTTTGCAAGAGCTTTCCCAAGGTTTCCATGGCTTAGGACGAAATGAGAGGGAGGGGAGGGGTATTTATAGAAAAAGACCGAATCTAGGTTGTTGATCTTAAAATACGTGGCTTGATCTGGACCGTCCATTTTCTCTTTTATCTTGTGATGACACATGTCCTATGACATCATGCTTACCTCATCTTGATGACATCATGCTTACATCATCAAGCCACATGTCTTTAATAATCCAACCGCACACGTGTCTTGCATCCGACCGTACACGTGTCTTGCATTCACCCGTACACGTAATACCTTTTTTTCCCATCTAACCCTACACTTGTCTCCTCCATATTCCTTCATCATTTTGGCATTAAAAGAGGAAAGACATTAATATTAAATTCGTTCAAAATATAGCCCTTAGGTATTCCTCTACCTATTTTGCCATTCTACACTTCTACACCGTATCAGGTACTTTTTTGAGTCCTGACTGACCCGGTACCACTTGGATATGTTCTGGCACCATTTTCTCATCTTAATTAAGTACATATATGGCGCCATCTTAGAGGAGCATAGATGAAAATAATTAGATCTACTGACAGGCTACTTAACCTTACTGAATCACGCAGTGGAGATTTCACTATAACAGGTAGACAAAGGATTGTCTAAAATATACCCATACTACGTTCTAATTTTTTATGCTATCCATAAATATCTCCTGCTGACTCAGCATGATGACTCGTAGGTGTCATGATTGCATTTGGTGACTCAACATGCTGACTCGTTGGTGTCATGATTGCATCTGGTGACTTAGCATGCTGATTTAGTGCCGTCATGATGGTCTTTAGATATTTTCTTTCTCCTTTTCCTAGAAATATTATTAAATAATACTTAATCAGGGTTACCTTCTCCGAATTCTTTCTATCGACTCATAACTCTGTTAATCTGTCTCTGGGTTTCATTCTTTCCTTTTCATCACAGGAAATTCCTCTAATTTTTCTCAGGTCAAAAGTCAAACTCTAGACAGCTATTTTGACTTTTCCTGGATAGGGTATAAATAGGCTTTAAATTTAATTAAAGCTAACCTTGTCAGTTTCTGGGGACAGAATTAATTTTACAATCTATGTAAATTCCTCAACTACTGTTTCCCAGTTTTTCCTGATTATTTGAGGCCGTCTCATAGCTTAAATAATTCAATTTATGTTACTATCTCAAATTGCTCAAAACCTTGGAATGACTTTAGGGTATTTCTGTCATTTCTAGCCTTATATCGGCTCTGGGATCCTATTCCCATTTTTCTGGAATTTTTCTAAGTCATTTGGGCCCTTTTTGCTAACTCTGAGTACTGGCTGACCAGAACTTTTATTATTTAGATCTCTACTTGGCCTAGGAATCTTTTCTTTGCAGTTTGGTCCCTCCTTTAGGCCTAGCCTTCAGAACCATCTCTTACAAGTTTCTGGCACAACCTCTGGCCCTTAATTGTTTCCAGTTTGTCATTTTTAGTCCCCGAACACTATTGTTTTACACGTTTGCCCTTGGAAAATCTCTTTTTTCTTCCGAGGGATCTTTGGGACTTTCGTTGCATTAGACTTAATAATCATCGTTTCCTTGTGCCATTACTTGTATCTATGAGCCAAAATTTGGGATGTTACACTTATAATCCCTTAAGTTTCACAGATACTTGAGAAACTTACAGCCTATAGAGGACAACTCTTTTGATGAATACAATGAAGCTCACAAATCTCCTCTCTATCTCACAATTACATGTGCATAATCTCTTAAACACAAGGAAAGGGTATCATTTGGGAGCTCTAAGTAAAAATGTATTGATTTAGTATGCTGGCATTTTGACATTGTAAGCACTTTTTCTTCACTTTTGAATGCTTCTTCTGTGTATAATTGATGATAATAGATAACTATTAGGCACAATCTTCTTCCCATTAAGAATATGGCTATTAGAGCAAGCCATTAAAAACTATGGACAAAAAAAATTTGAATATTATGTATATGTTGAGGCTTAATCCAAGCTTAGACTTTGGTAAAAACATGATGTTAGATTATCTAAGACAGTTCTACAAGCATTAAGCATGTCTAGGTTGTGTTTCAAGAGATATGGACATGATTTTAAGTCAATTAGATAAATAGAGTATGAAGTGGTTAACTTTGACTTGAATAAGAAGTCCCTTATTCAAATAAGAATGAGTAAAAGCTGTTTGACTTGAATCATTATTCAAATAACACAAAAAATATCATTTCTAAGTTTCTGAAGTGGATAAAGGATAGAAATATTCAAATAATACTGAAACCACTTTTTTAATCAAAATGAATACTCTTATCCAGCTATCATAAAGATATAACTTGCAAAGGTTCATATCTGAATATGATTTAAGATAGGTTGAGTAGATAGTCATGAAAATTTATGACTAGGATATGCTTTAATATAGCTTGAATATAGCTAAGGGGATTTCAAAAGATTTTTAGAGCTTTAAAGGGATGCGATTTGAATAATAAAGCCTCTTTAACTTGAATATGATTCTAGGTAGAACTACTTTTCATTGTCACTTAGATAAGACTAAAGTCAGAAACCCTATTTTCTTTTTAACATAGTCTAACACAAAGGTCAAATTTGGATGGACATAACTCCATCAATTTAGCCTCAAATTTGGTATGTGATATATTCATGGAAAGCTCTTTGAGTCTATTTTTCAATATAGCATGAGTCATTCCAAAATTCATTGTATTCTCATAAATATGATCAACATCATGATTGAAGGTGAGGGAAAAAGCATCGAAACTTAGTAGCATATTTTGAAAAAAAAAATAGCTCATTCATATGAAAACATTTAGGATTGATCTTAGTGTTCTTGAAGCACCTTTAGAGTCTAGTTCCATATGAAACATGCTTCATGTTGAGAAGTTGCAAGAACATTAAACATGGGTCAGAGCTAAACAAAAAACAAAGGATAACAAAATATGTTTAGCTAAGAAGCTAACTCATATAAGAACCAAGTTAACTTGAGCGAAATATGTCAAAATCATCTATAAAGCTCTAATTCCATTTTATATGAAGGGTATCTCAAGTTATGATGATATAATTAAGTTCTAAGTAAGACAGTTTAACTTCCAGTGAAGCCACTAACTTCCAGCTGAGCATAGCAACATCCAATACCAAATCTAAGAACCTGAATCTTGATATTCCTCTTTGATCTTGCAAGTTCTTCTTTCTTCAATATCTCTTCTTCCTCTTCCCATTGGTCATTCTCCAAAATCCAACTCAATAACTTCTTTCTTTTCTTGGCTTAATTACACAAGATATTTACATTAAATACATTAGTTAGTTAAAGCATGAGATAAATGATGCAAACTTTTTGCTTTAAATATTTGATATTATCAAAACTAATCATATCTAACACAGGTAACTCATTCCTTCAATTCATAGTTTTAGATTTATAGACATTTAGGTCTCTACTATCTTAATTTATGAGCATATCTTTGGACCTTTTTTTAAAAATGATAAGTTCTTGTTGTTTGTGTTTGTTAGTCTCTAAAATCTGATGTTGCTTGTGTAATTAAGTTGAACATCTGGTTGGTAATGTTAGAAATTAGCGAATTGAAATCTTAAGTTTGTTGATATTTGTGTGTTTGGTATTCTCTGAATTGAAATTGATTTGGCGAAATAACTATAACAAAGTTTTAGAGATTGATTTTTCTAAGACTATGATATTAGGAATAGCTTGTTCACACTTAATGTTTTGATTTTTGTTCTTTTCCAAGTTTTTTTGTTGAGTTGCTTTTCCCCTACTTTAGGATGGCTTTCTAACTATATGTTGTATATAATGATTAAAATTTAACTATGACATTTGCTTATAGCGTACACCCAATTCTTTTCATTAGCATTGCTAAAGTCAAATGTCATGACCCTTAGATTGATACTAACTTCATTAAGCTTAGGTATTTAGATTCTTTTAGGCATAAAATAAAAATGCAATGTCTTGAACCTATTAGTTGGGGCCTCGAAAAGGAAGATTCTTATTTAAAGAAGTAAGGCCTAGTATAGCTAATTCTAAATTTGTGAGCTATGTTTCATATGGTTGACATGATTAGGCAGGGTGGGTCTTGATTGGGAAGGAAACCAAACTAAAAGGCAAGTTTCACCCTTTATTTTGGTTTCCTTCATGACCAACACCTACTCTACTTGATCATAATTAGCCTTATGAAATATTGTTATAGTGGTTAGTTGTTAACAATTCCCATTTCCTATATTCCTAGCCTAATTTGCAACTATAATTAGAAAATTTACAACAATGCAAAAGCGAATTTACAGTGAGACATAATCAAATTAAGATGTAAAGCATAGACTTAAGGTTGTTACATATATGTTGTTTTTACAATATATCTTTAAATTGGTTTGATGGCTTGGTGGCCATCAACTTTTTGGGGCACTAAGGGATTATGGGTTTAAAATCCCCTTATCCATTTCTCTCAAAAAAATATTCCCTAGTTGTTAGAGCTTCAGTTGACTAGCCATCAATAGCTAGCGCTCCAATAGCTGATGATGTTTATTTTTTGGCCGGGGGGAAGCAAGGGCACATTGTCTTTTCACCCAAAAAGTTAATTTTATTCTTGTCTATGGAGGTGTTGTGAAATTTAAAAAAAATATTTGGGAACAAATGAAATTAAGTTAATTAGCTGCAATAAGGTTGCAGTGAAACTTTTCCTTAAGCAAGTCTTAATTCGCTAAACCAAAATGTGTAAATTAAAATATATGAATTTTCAAAGTGGGCACAAAAATATGAAAATTACTGAGTAACTAAATGAATAGTGCCATTTTACTTGACTTTATGGAATGATTGGTTAAGAGACTAATCCAATTAGTATTTTTGCAATGTATTGGACATTAAGGTCTTCAATTAGGGATTTAACCAATTCATATCAAGTTTTCTAGAATTAGTTATGATATTTGTAATTTGGCTAAAATTCTTGAACAAACTATAGTTTCAATCTTTAAATTAAAGTTTTAAATTGTCACTAATTCTACAACATGAAATGGACTTATTACGAGTTTAAGAATTGTCTTCTTTACTCTTATATATGTATAAGTCAGGCATGACAGGGTGAATAGATGATAAAGGAGACAATCTTTGATTATTGACTTTTCAAGATATGGTAACTTCGAAAAGTCAGCTACTTTTGTCAAATAATGATAATAACTCAGATTTAGAATGTTTAACCACTCTAGAACCTGCACTGAGAGAACATTTTAAAATAAATGACACAATAAATGTAAAGACTAAGTGATAAGTCTCATTATTTGCATTTATTTCTAGTCCTAAACTTATGCTTTTGCCATTTATAATTGCTTATTTTGGGTATAATTAGCTTTCATTGTGTGTAAGAGTTGGTGAATGGAGTTGTGAGGTTTTATTTGTGTTTTTGCATGATTTTATGTGATTTTATTTGTGTGTACTTTTGATCCTTGTTGATGTTAATTTCAGAGAGTTTCACTAGCATTTTCACATTCTATCTAAGGTGCCACAGCATGTCACCAACGGCGCCACAACGAATTTGTAAGAAGACTCTCGATAATAGGCACCACGGCAAATGATTAAAAGCGCCACGGCAGACTCAATTTACAAGGAGCTCAGAATCACTAATTGGAACGATACCATTTCGGCTAGGCGTCATGGCAGATAGGAGAAGGCATCGCAACAGATGACAGAAAATTTTAGATTTAAATACAGAAGTCACGCTCTCGTACGGGGAGAGTTTAGTTTCAGTTCCTTTACCACCAGATCACAAATTCTCTCGTTTTCTCCACCTTCTCTCAATTCTCTCTTCCATTTTCATCTAAATCCTTCATCTTCCACCGATCATCCATAGATCTTTCATTGATTCTTGCTGATTTTGCTACAAATCAAGGCATGAGTGGCTGAATTCTCAAGTTCTCCTAGCAATGAAGTTGACCTAAGTTCATAGAGCTGAACAAGGAGTCTTTTCAAATCTGATTTCCACTTTCTATTTTAAGATTCATTTGTATCAGTTGAATATTTGTGATTAGAATGAGAGTTATGTGATTAGATTTATGTTTCTTAAAATTTAGATCTAATTGAACATTGGAGGTGAGTTTGTGTCCTTTGATTCAGTTGAATAGAGGATTCTCTCATAAATTGTAGATCTAATTCAATTTGCTTGGGTTGTTGTTCTATAATTCTAAATATGATTAGTCATCCTTAGAGAGTTGCAATTTGCTTCTCAAGTGTTCTTGTCAATTGAGTTTCCTTCTCTACAGAGCAAGACAATGAATCTAGTAAGATAGTTGTTATTGACCTGTGTTTAGAGAGATTTGAGCAGTAGCTGAAGCTATCCTTTTAATTGACTCTAAGAGACTCTAAATTATAAGATTGAACAAGGAAGGAAGGATGAATTGCCAAGGGAACTATCATCTCTTATCTGAATCTCTTCTACATTTTTGAACCTTCACTGTTACCTTTGTTTTGAATTTGTTTCTTGCTTCGATTTTTCATTCTGAAACTTAATCCTTCACCTTGGTAATTTGATAATTAAAGTGAATTGTTAAGAATTTAATTCCAACTTAAGGCTCCTTGAGAAGAATGACCTAGGTAGTGCTTCACCTGCTACATTTTTCCCAATATAATTTTGATTACCTAACGAAAAGGTTTATCACTAAGAAAGGATTTAAGGTGCGACTCTACGAACAAAGTATTACCCCATATGTGTAACATCCTAAATTCCCAAACCTTTTTTCTTGTAGTCTGTCATGGCAAAAAACGCTATCTACCATGACGAAGCACTTTAAATAGGAAGAATATTTCTATGTCATTTGCTTTGCAAAAGAAATTCTTTGCCACAATGAATGAGTCAAACTGAGCAAGGGTTTACTATTTCTTTTGTGGTGGTGAAAAATGCTCTTTGTTGTAGCAAATGACAAAAATTATAAATAACTAGGTCATGATGAGTGAGGGCTTATTGTGTCTTTTGTTGGGGTGAAAAATACTCTTTGCCATAGTGAGTAGCAATAATTATAAATACCCAAGTCATGATTTCAGTTTTGTTTTTCATGATTTTAGAAGGCAGGATGTCCTTCTCTACTAGGGCATGAACTCTTAGACTATTAGAACTTATCCTAAGGGTTTTAGGGTTTTAGGGTTTTAGATCACCCAGCCTAGAGTTCCCTTCCTAGCTTATATTTTTAGGGTTTATGAGGATTAAAAATAGGTTGAGATCCCAATTTAGGGCTTTGATAGAAAACCTATATGGGGTTATCTTAAACTGAAAGTGGGTATTCCTATATGTTTTTGATAGTTCACCTAACATTCTACTAAATGTCATATACTACTATAAAGTCAATTATATGGTTTCCTAATTCTATGTAAAACCCCCTTTTCAGGCAACCTTCGAGTAAGGTTTACTATGACTAGTCCTTTTTGTCCCAAATAGTAATATTTCATAGGGACTGTGACACGCCACGAACAATATTCCCTTTTGAGGGAACCATGGCCTTTTTGGTGCTTTATAGACTATCTAATCTATATTACACAAGTAGAGAGTTTATGAGGGTGGCCAATGACATGAACACCTAGCCCATGGATTCCGTTGACAAAAATAAGGAGGATACAATGATGGTTTGGAATCAAATACCATGTCATGGTAACTTAAGCTACAGCTCCCAATTGATTGATAAATATGGTTGACACTAGCTAATACTTGATAGTACACGCTATGAATTTGCTTGACTAAGTTGTACTCATATTTGTTTAAGTTAATTTGTTTTTGGTGAATCATTGTTATATAGACACCTTGTGGGTTGTATTGGTGAGTACAATGGGTTGAATTAGTTTTATTGAGACATTTGTCCTACTCTGTTTGTTTTATGTTTTTTAGGCAAGATTTTTAGAGGAGGACCAGTACGGAAGGCATTAAAGGGTTGAAGCTTGATAAAGCCCAATTTTTATACATTTTATCCCACATTAAATTAGGATTTAAATGATAATTTTGAGCTTAATTAGATTTTTTATGCATTATTGGATAAATTGGTTGATTTTTGGATTTTGCATAAAAATTGAGATTTTGGATTAAAAATATAATTATTTTGGGATTTCCTATTTTTGACTTGGAATTAATTTTTTCTATTTCTTTGAAAACAAGTCTCATATTTTTAGAAAGATTTTTTTTAGAAAGTTTTGCACTTTCTTGCCTAATTTTTGTGCAGATTTAATATTTAATTTTTGATCATATTTGGATATAATCTACATTAATTGATGCACTTAAATTCTTATAGGTCAAGAAAGAGCATATAGGAGATCCAATGGTGCAAGATTGTTTCTTGGGATTTAAGCACAATCCAATGGCTAATATCAAGTGGGCCAATTAATTACTAATGGGCTTGAGCTTTAGATTCATAAAAATTTCCTTTTCTCCCATCAAAATATTTTCCTTATTTGAGAGGACAATTCAACGCCATATATAATATATATATCCCCTCATATATTTGATTCATTGGACAGTCACAAGAGAGCAACACGTCCTTGACTTTCGAGCTACTATCACCATATTCCATCATCCATTCACACCCTTTTCTTTCTTACTCCACGTACAACTCCTCACCATCACCTTCAATCAATTCATGGCTATGGCATCTAACAACCTTGGAAGAGAAGACAATTTGATGGAAGCTTAAGCTTATTTAGGAGGCAACTTGGGAGTAGCATGGAGGAGACTAGAGCCTTGGGCTAGTACTTGAAGACCACAAGAGAGTGATATTCCATTTATCTTTTTAATTCAAGGACTTGAATTTGTTTAGTTTTAAATGGGTTCAAGTTGTAATTTTGTTGAGACAATTTAGTTCTAGATTGTCAATTTTATTCTTGGATTAAATTGATATTTGGATCTTATTTGTGTCAAGATACTTGTTGGAATATATGTTTGGAACCTTTGCATTGTTAATTGAATTTATAATTGAGTTTTCATTATGAGTTTAATTATCAATGTGGTTTGAATTGCAAAATTTGGGTTCTTTCACCTCTTAATTGTTTAATTAAGTCGGTTGATTATCTGATTGTTTAATTGGATAATTTCAAACATAATTTCCAAAATTAATTGAGTTATTTTTCATTGGTTTTAATAAGCTTAATCAACCAACCTTATACTGTTATGAGTTCTCTAATAGTTTAAAGGTTTTTGAAGTTGAGGGTTTCCTTTATTTCAAGTAGGTAATTAAGTTTATTAATTCCACTCTCTTATCACCTCCCTTTGGTCTAATTAACTGATTAAGGTTATGAAGGTTAAATTCATACAAATCCTAAGTTGTCCCCTCTACCGTACCTTAAGAGAAATTTCTGAAATTTTTACTTGCTAATTCTCTTTAATTTCTGATTAATTTTCTTCATTCATTATTTTTATTTTCCTTCAAAAAAACCCCCAAAAATTGCATTGCATTCATTTAAGTTTAATTTAATTTTCATATAGATTTTAGGACATTTGCATTTTCCATTTAGAATTAGAATTTTGCATTTTAGTTTAGGTCCAATTTATTGTATTTTTTTATCACTTGAATTTTTACCTAAAGAAACCCATAACTTGCTCCTTGGAAGTAATGACCTAGGTTGATCCTAAACTACAAATTAATTGGGACCTAGTTTAATTGAGTGCTTTAACAACAGAAGCATCATCAAAGCTACTTTGAGGAGTAGTGATATCTCTAAATGTTTTGGTTCTACTTGTGTTAAATTCATTGTTGCCATACTTAAAGAATATTTAGATCATGGAGCACATTTTGTGAATGATCTGAAAGAATAGACTTGTTACTTGCTAAATGAAAGTTGTCAATAACTAATAAAGTATAGTTGTACAAAAGTTGTTAATATAACCTAAAAGAGTGCCTTGTTTCAATTCTTAAACTTCATAGAGTAATAACAAAGTTTAAAAGCATTTTATCAATTTCAAAATAGAAATTAACAAGTTGTGATTTCATTCCAAAATTTGGGAAGATGAGGAAAAAATCATTTCTTTCAAAAATACTCAATTCTTAAACTTCAGCTAGAAATAACAAATTTTCAATTCATTTTACGAATTTTACAATAGAGATTATAAATGGAAGCATTTGCGTTTTGCTTGAATTTCAAAACTCTATTTTAAGATTTTACATTTTTCTAGGATTATACTAATTCAGGTACACATTTTGAGGGAATTCACATTTCTCAAATTCTTTATTGGTCCTTTTCCTAGTTTTAAATTGACAATTTTATGGTTTAACTTCGAGTAAAATTTCATGTTGAAATTAATAGTATTGTTTTGATTGAAAATGAATATCACTATGTTCCTATTTATAAATCACTTATTCTCAAGCCTATGAATCAATAAATGCATTAAATTGATAATTTTTTTTTTTTTTACGTTTGTCCTCATTAAAGATAGGGTATTAAAAATGTTTTATATTTTCTCTCATCTATTTATTATATCTCTCTCTACATTTATTAAGTCAATAGGGGTAAAATTAAAATAAAAAACTCATTAATTGCCCTGAAACTGACTTATATTTAGGAAGAAATTTTTTCTTTATGAGTAACTTATAAATAGAAACACAGTGATAGTAATTAGCAAAGTTGAATCAACTAAACTTATGTCCCTTACATGTGTGGAAACAATTGAATTTCTTAAATTATGGGAAAAAATTGTCACCACATTTTACAAAGTTCAACTTAAAGCATTTTGATCGAACCAAGATGTTGCCTTTCGAGTCATCAAAAATTGTGATTGCACTAGATGATGTAGTATAAGGTAAAACTAATCGTTCTTCTTGAGGAGTGCTTTATTAGAAAACAACCTAGTCTAAATTGGTAATAAAAAACATGATGCTTTGGATAAAGAAAAAGGGGTTTTAATTGGTTTAAAGATGGTGCAATAAATGTAAAATGCAGAGAATTAAATGTTTTTGTTGTGTTAATTGAATGAAGAAATGTTTTGGATTAAAAGGGAATTATGGTGAAATAGTCTCTTGATGATGAAAACTCAGCCATCACTGCTCTTTAAAATGATTGGAAGTTTTAGAAAGTCTCTAAGTCGGAAGAAAACCCCAAGTAACTACTTGGGTCCAATGTCTTAATTAATAAAAACTCACTTTAATCAAAGTTAATTAACATCTCTTAAAACGTTATTGGAAACCACTTAGTGTGTAGATGAATAGATGATGCAAATGCCCTCAAAAAGTCAATCGACAATCACAGAATACCAAGCACACAGATTAATCACCATTGATCACTGATAATTAATTGAACACAAGGATTCAAAACTAATATATTTATATAAATGATCCAACATTAGCAACATCCAATCCAAATACATTCAATAGTCTAAACACAAGATTTACAATCATAAATCAAGTCTGAAACAAATGCAGAAATCCCTAAATCTAGAAATCTCTAACACAAAATCAAACACGGATTTAGACTGATAACTCTCCTATTAAGTCCTTGAGCTCAAGCCTTATCTTCCATCACGAAAAGCCTAAGGGTTTAGCCCCTCATGTCTTCAAACTAATCGCAATCGCTCTAGGTATGAACAACCATGGGTGATGTTAAAAATAGGGTTGGAAAAATAGAGAAAAAGGTGGTTAGAGTGGTTTAATCTATTCAGAAATGCAGAAAATGATAAAGAGATGAAGAAAAATAAAGGTTTTGGATATGGGATCAATTGAGGCTTGAGAGAAAATGATGATGGCTCAAACCTATACAAATCTATAGAATGGGAGAGTTTGTCTTCATGGTGATTGCCCCTCTTAGGTGTAAAAGCTCAGAAACCTATTCTAAAATGCACAGCTTCACTTAACGCACTCAGGCCACGACCTCAAGAGTGTCAAGTTGCGACTTGGGGGTCCAGATCACGGCCTCAGAAGTTTCATGCTGTGACCTGGGAAGACAAAGAGCATTCAGTCTTGACTTAGCTCCAAAACGCGTAGTTTCATTAAAAGGGCATCCAGGTTATGACCTTAGTAATTCATGTCGCAACCTGGGAAGGCAGAACACTCCAAACTCTTGTGTTTTGGTTGTTGTAACATTGTGGCTCCATCAATGCTTTATCTTGGGTCTTACATTTTTCTCCAATTGCCTGAAAATCACAACAAAAAGCTTTGTAAAGACTAAGAAATTACAGATAAAGGCAATTACGATTAAGGAAGGAGAATTGACTTTTTTTACCCCTTAAACAGCAAAATGCAATGCACAAATCAATGTAATCAAAAAGCTATAAATGCATGTATAATGAGGGTAAAAGTGTTGCAAAACATTAGAAAATACTTGAGAAAACCATATAAAGATAGGGTTCTATTACTCCCCCATACTTGAATCTTTGTACTCCTGGACAAAGACTTAAATCATTCCAAAGAAAGTACAGGTACAATTAAGGAAACTAGCATGTTTAAAAGTGATCTCGAGAACTAATTGATCAATATCTTTCAGGGAGGCAAGAATGATAACATGAATAATGCCAAGTAATTAGATATAAAGTGCAATTGACTCTAAATGCATGAACAGCAAAGATTTGCTCTAACGGTATAAGTGATTGATTCGTTCATTTTTCCTCATTGGGGTTCTTTTCTCTCAAACATTCAAGCAGCAAATATCCTACCATAAGCTTGTAATAACTCTAAAATCTCCACTACTATTCAGCATTCATGTAAACAATCAAGAGGACTTTTAAGGTTATAGTAATGGAAAGGCTAGATGGAATAGAAAACGATGAAATCGAGTATCAAGAATTAAAGAAAGGTGATTCAAATATCATCTAATCTTAAACAAGGAAGTTCATATCCTAACCTTCTACCACTAAGGGAATACTTTATTCAACTTTATTTTGTTGCTTTAATTTATGTATATAAAAAGTATTTCTTTACTCTTTTTGTTCTTTTTGTATTTTTTTAGAACATTTCTTTCTTTCTTTTTTTCAAAACAAAATTAAAATTCCCAATAAAAATCCATGAAGGTTAGGAAGTCATATTTATTAAAATGAAATCAACTCAATTAACATCATGATTCAAACACTCGAAATGATAGATGAAATGAAGGAAGTGTAGGATCAAAAGGGTTAAGTAATGGATAGACGGTTGTAGGTTGTTTTCGGACAGAAAGATGTAAAAAAGAATGCCTCTATCATATTTAAAATCATAAATGCACATAAAATTTTGACCAAGAGCTAAAACAAGTTCTAGATAATGTAAACCACATGAATAATCACACAAAATAGGCATTAAGGCTCAAGGATATCCTTCCAATAAGGGTTTCATATCTCAATTGCTCATACAAGAAGTTTCGATCAATATGTATTATTTACGAGGCATTAGGACACATATCACAAAAGCAACCCATAAGATGATGATTAAAAAGATCAAAATAATCACCTAAAAACATGCTTGAATCTCAAAAGTACCTATAAAGTCTTAGAGATATCATTTTCAAAATCCAGTATGCTCAAAAGTTCAAGGATGGGCATGGTTTTCAAGAAAACTAAATAGGAAGAACAGAAATACTGAAAGCAAAAATAGAAAACAGAATAGACCTTGAAAGAGTGGAACGATGGAAGAACTGAACACAAGAGTAGATAGAGGGATTGATTTCGAGCTGTAGGAGTGAAACTTCAGAGTGGAGGCACTCAAAAATCAACAAAGATAGAGAAGTAGGAGCAAACTGAACAGTTATAGAGGAAGCAAACTGTTAAATAGGAGTTGAGCAGTTGCGACTTTAGAGGGAAATTGAAGAGATGTGACTGTTGAAGAGTCTGAGAGTAGAGGGCTGCAACTTTAGAGAGAAAATTGAAAGGTTAGAGGGTTGTGACTTGAAAGGAGATAGAACGTTGTGGTTGGAAAGTGGACTGGAAGATAGGATTATGTGATTTTATAAGGAGTTAGGGTTTTGGGTCCTTGGGACAAACCAGGCTGGAATCTAGGGTAGGTTCACAGGGCAAAAAGGTAATTAGCGTGGAAATAAGTAAGGGTAAAGAGGTGAACTTACAGAAAAATCCTGACTTTTCATGTTAGGCCGCAACCTGAAAGATTTCAGGTCACGACTTTAGTAGATAGAGGGGGATTTAGGGTTGGAGAAAGGCTCCAAGTCGCAACCTAAAAACAGTAAGGTCATGACCTCAACCCACAGAGAGCCTTTACCCAGTTTCTTCCCCAAGTCACAACCTGATACAATGAGGTCACGACTTCAACACACCGAGAGCTCCCCTTCCTCAAACTAACCTCCAGGTCATAACTTGAGAATACGAGGTCATGACCTAGAGTCACAAAGAGCTCTCTGACTCTCTAAACCCTGAAAAACCTCTGAATAAAGACCCTATACCAAAACCACTTACCAAAATACCTACCATAATAACCCAACTCAATAATCCATCACTGAATTATCAATAATTCAATATAAAACCCAAAAACAAGTGATGGAAGATTGGGAAAAACTTTCAAAACTTTCAAAAATTTTGAAAAATTTTGGCAAGTTTCTGCAAAACCTCCTATAACAAGGGATAACCTAACAAACGAATCACAAAACTACTTTTAAACCTCTCCCCCCCACATACTCAATGCAATATCCTCATTGTAGCACGTAGTCATAAACCAAAACACAAAGCCCAAAAACAAAAACAATGAAGATGGAAGTTGTGAAGTTCAATTCAAGATTGAAGCACAACACATCACTTGTCTAGAGAGAAGAAAAGAGCAAAGTGCAAGGATGAAAAAACTCAAGAATGCAATTAAGTGTGTGGTGGTGACAAAAAAAAAAGCATAATCACAATCACATGAAGCTTAAGGCTAGGGGAGATTATTCAAAACAAACAAAACAACAGAATTTAAAACTACTTCTACTAAGGACATCCCTTTCACAATCTCAAACAATCATAGCAAGATAATTTAAGCACAAGTAAATTCATGTGAGTAGTAAGAGGTAAAGGAAAGGGACGACCTAGCCTTAAGAAGGCAGTACAGGTTCTTTGTAGAGCTTGAGGAGATGACTGTTGCACTGGAACATTTTTCTTATGGCCTCCTCTTTTAGCTCTGTTATCCTGAATTCGTGCACTTTCATGACAGTGTAGGGTCCATCCCAGCTCGTCTTAAATATGCCCTTCTTGAATTTGAATTGAGCTTAGTATCTTAACACCTTCTTACTCTCCTTAAACTTCTTCCTCAAGATGTTGGCATCATGGACAAGCTTGGTTTTCTGCTTGTAAATGTCAGAGCTGTGTAGGCGTCTAATGACATTTCTTCCAGTTCTTGAATTTGAAAGAGTCAGTTCAAGCTAGCTTCCTCCAAATTGGCATTACAACTCTTAACCGCCCAGTATGATCTATACTCAAGCTCTATCAGAATGTGATAGGACTTCCCATAAATGATCCGGTATGGAGACATTCCTATTAGAATCTTGTAAGCCGTGTGTAACATCCTGATTTTTGGGCCTAGAAGTACTAGAAATAGCCAGAATGGGATAGGCTACCAGAGCCCTTTTAGTAGAGGTCTTAAAGATGAGAAAGGAAGTTAAAGCAGTTTTAGGGACTAAACTGCAAAGTGAAGGTTTTAAGGGGCTAAAGGGTAATCAAAGTTAGAGGCTCCAGTAAAGTCTCAAAGGCCCAGAAAGAGAAAAGAGGCTAGATACAGACCAAAGGTTAAGTTAGAAGCCTCAAAGAGATGGTTTTATGAGATTGAGCCTAAGCAGGGGTAAAGCCGTAAATTTAGAAAGTTACGGCCATCAGGGGAAAAAATGAAAAGTACTTAGAAAATTCTAAGAAAATCCCAGAAAATGGGAAATAATATTCTAAGGCTCTTTTGTGAAGAGAGATGACGAAAATACCCCTAAGGTAACTTAAAAGGAATTTATAAGTTTATGGCTCAATTTGAGATGTAGAGGTAGATTTAATTGTTTGAGTCATAAGGAAACCTTAGAAAATTATCGTAAAATGGGGATGTATGATCTAAGAGACTATAAAAAATTATAAAATTAGTCTCATCCCCAGAAGACCAGCAAAATGGCTTTAAGAATACTTAAAAGCCAGTTGTGCCAAAAAGGGCATTTTAAAGAATGATTTTTAAGTGGGGCTACAGGTTGAGTTATGACCTGAGAAAATTCACAGATTTTCTCTAGAATATAAGGAGTTTTATGATATTTTTGGATGAATTTTTAAAGCTCTGGATTGAATAAAATGCTCCAATTAAATATTAAATAATTTTGTCCCCTAAATAGGAGACAAAACCAAAGAAAATATCTAAGAGTCATCATGACGATGCTGAGTCATCAAGCGCAATCATGACACCTACGAGTCATCATGTTGAGTCACCAGACGATAATTATGGACAGCATAAAAATCAGAACGCAGTATGGGAATATTTTAGAAAGTCTTTTGTCTACCCATTATAGTGAAATCTCTACTGCATGACTCAGTAAGGTCAAGTAGCCTGTCAAAAAAGCTAATTATTTTCATCTATGCTCCTCTAAGATGGCATCATATGTGTACCTTTTATTGGCCAGAATTTTAAGAAGAAGTTGTCCTGGTGGTACAGGGTAAGTCAGGACCCGAAAAATATCCGTTACGGTGCAAGATTGGCTTGATAAGTGGAGAAATAATTAAGGAAATATTTTTACACGAATTTTCTGTTTATTTTCTCCCTATTTTAATGCCATAAATGATGAAAGGACATGAAAGTGACAAGTGTACGGTTAGATGAGAAAAAGAACATATTACGTGTACGGCTAGATGGAAGACACATGTACGGTCGGATGCAAGACACATGTGCGGTTGGATTAAAGACATGTGGCTTGATGATGTAAGCATTATGTCATCATAATGAGGTAAGCATGATGTCATAGGACACTTGTCAACATAAGATCAAAAGAGAAAATGGACGATCCAGATTGAGCCACGTATTTTTAAGATCAACGGTTCAGATTCAGTCTGCTTTTCTATAAATACCCCCTCCCCCCTACCATTTCGTCCAAGCATAAGGAATCCATTGGGAAGCTCTTGTAAAATGGTTTCTAGAGAGAGAAAGAAGAGGGAGAAAGAAAGGCCAAGTGGTTCCAAGCCAGATCAAGCTCTAAAACAAGGTATGTGATGGTTATAGCACCTGATTTTATGCCTATTTCGGATTAGTTACTGTGCGTATATGATTCTGAAATTTTTAATGCTTAAAGTACACTCTGTGAGCTTTAAATCCATAGGTAGAAAACTTCATTTGGATATGTGTACGATTTATGGTGATTTTTCAAAGTTAGGGTTTGAAATCTGGAAACAGTGTTGAATTTTTGAGAGTTTTGAGTTCCGTACAATTCCGGTGCTGTTTGGCATAGAATTGGTTCCTAAAAATAATTTTCATGTAAATTTAACTTAAGTATATTTCAGTGAAACTTGGAACCACTCAATTTTGATTTTTCTAGAATTAATTATGAATTTTCAAAGTTGAGCAAAAATTCTGGAAATTCTGCGTGAACAGTACCCACGAAGCAAAATTTCCAGATTTGGTATTCTTGAATCTAAGACCATCTAAAGTGGTCCTAATTGACAAGAAATGGATCTTAAGGATGGGAAATGATAAGATTTATGTTAGAAAAGTTGGAAAGAAAACGCTAAGACTAAGAGAAAGGGTTGAGGTTCAAGAAAGCTAGTCTTGAACTTTGTGTAATCTAGTGGTCCTAATGGATTGTATGATCAATGTGACTATGTTTAGGACCTTTGGAACATCCAAGGGGATGTTTGGTGATGTTGACCGAATGTCCACATGGTTAGAAAGACAAGGGAACCAAAGGAAAAACATGGGAAAAGCCATGTTACAAGGTAGTGAACTTACCTATACTGTGTGCTTGATATGTATGCTTGCATGATGTGATTGTGTTGCCATGATGTGACTAAGCTGTGATGAAATGTTTGCAAAGTTATGTTTGCAAGTTTATGTTATGTTTTGCCTTGGCAATATGTTATGGAAGCATGAAATGCTTTAGCTTACTTTCCATGGCATTCATGTGTTAATGTTATAACATGTCATGCATGTGCATTATGTCTTGCATACTTATGGGTAGTGTTTGCTATTGAGATTCCCCCGAATATCACCCCTCCCTAACCAACCATTTAGGTCAATCAATGATGGGTAATAATGGCATGAGAAGCAAGGAGAAGTAAGCGGAGAATTATTCTTGTTAATGGATGAGACTCTTGATAAATGTATAATTCTACTATTTTGTGAACTATGTTATGGATGCCAATGATGCCATATATTTAATTATAATATTTATGGCATGAATGAAAGTGTATGAGCATGAACGGGAAAGAGTAAGGCCATGTTATGTATGCCAAAGAAATAAAAAGAATTAAAGAGATGTTAAGAGATAAAACGTAAGTCCTGGAGCAGTGAGTTTGTAGCTCCAGTTTGACCTATCAAACGAGTGAGTTATGTCATAAGATTTGGTAAGCAAAGAGATCTGATGTTTCTCTTTAAAATGAGGGGTATTTTGCCTGATTCCGATAACCGAGCAGAAAGTTATGCCTTTCCAAAGTTAGGCATAAATACAGTAAAATCCGAAAATGACCAAATGAACAGTAACTTTTTCAAAGGAAATTGAGCTCGAATTTCAAGGCAATCAGTTCAGAAACTATTTTTCCTCAAAATTTTATCCAAAGAGCTTTCTGTAGAACTTAGAATCACTCAATTTCAATTTTTCTACAATTAGTTATGAATTTTTTAAGTTTGTCACATTTTAAGGTGACAATGAATAGTAACCCGTAAATGAAAATTTTCAAACTTGATTTTTCATCAATTATAGCCTTCAAAAGTGATTCCAAATTCTTCCACAAGGAAAGTTAATTGATTTAAACATGAGGTGTTACACTGTGCAGTAGGCCCATAGTGTATCATCTAGTTGCAAGCTCCAGTCTCTGTTGGAGGGTTTGACAATACATTCCAGGATGCTTTTAATCTCTTCACTCGACACCTCAGCTAAGCTATTGGTTTAAGGGTGGTACAGGGTGGACACTCTATGAAAAACCCCATATTTAGCCAACAAGTTATTGAGCAACTTGTTGCAGAAGTGGATTCCCTGATCACTGATTAACACCTTGGGTACTCCAAATCTACTGAAGATGATAGACTCTAAAAATTTGAAAACCGTAGATGCATCATCTTTTCGTGTGGGGATGGCTTCTACCCACCTAGAGAGGTAATCTACAACTAGAAGGATGTAGGTGTAATTGTGAGGAGGTAGGAAGGGGCCTATAAAATTGATTCTCTGAGCATCACAAAACAAGATAGGTTGCTGTGGCATTTCATTCCTTGTGCTAGCCCCCCAAATCGTTGGCATTTATCACATGCCTTACAATAAGTGAATGCATCTCTAAATAGGATGGGCTAGTAAGAACTTACATCTAACACCTTCCTAGCTATTTTTCTAGTACTAAAGTGTCCCCCACATAAGGTATCATGGCAATCTTCCAGGATGGCTCAAGCCTCTAGTTCAGGAATGCACCGTCTAATCACTTGGTCAACATATAATCTCCAAAGGTACGGGGGATCCCAAATATAGTAGGAGACTTCGCTCTTAAGCTTTTGAGCCTAAAAAGTGATCAAGTGAGAAGGGATTAGACCAGTAGCAAGATAATTAACTAAGTGAGCGAACCATGGTTGAGAAACAGACAATGCACACAAAGATTGTTCAAGGAATGAATTACAAATAACATGAGAATCTAATACTCCCCTCGTCTCTAGTGGTAGCCTACTCAACTGATCTGCTACACAGTTGACATTGTCGACTCTGTGTTTCACTACCACATCAAATTCTTGAAGTAACAACATCCACCTTAAGAGCCTCGGCTTCTATTGAGGTTTATGGAAGAGATATTTCACTGTTGCGTGATCTGTAAATACAACCACCTTAGAATTTATGAGATAGGGTCTAAACTTATTAAGCGTAAAAACAATTGCAAACTATTCTTTCTCAATAGTGGTGTAGTTTCTTTGAGCTGCATCTAAAGTTTTAGAAGTATAGGCAATTACTCTAGAAACAGAATTCTCCTTTTGACCCGACATTGCCCCTATACTCAAGTTCGAAGCATCACAAGAAATTTCAAAAGGCAAATCCTAGTTGGGAGAGGTCAAAATAGGAGGAGTAACTAGCCTATTCCTCAATTCATCAAAAGCAAGCTCACATGTATGGTTAAATTGAAAATCAACATCTTTTTATAGCAGTTTGGAAAGAGGTAAAGCAATTTTACTGAAATCCTTGATGAACCTTCTATAGAACCCCACATGGCCTAAAAAGGACCTCAACTCTTTCAAGTTGTTAGGGTAGGGCAAAGAAGATATCACCTCTACCTTAGCTTAATCTACCTTAATTCCTTTTTCAAAGATCAAATGACCTAGCACGATGCCTTGATTAACCATAAAATGGCATTTTTCATAATTTAAAACCAGCTTTTTCTTAATGCATCATGCTAAGATCTTGTTAAGATTTTCAAACATTCTTCAAAAGAATTGCCATAAATAGTAAAATAATCCTTGAATACATCCATGCATTTTTCAATAAATTCAGCAAAAATAGATAATATACAATGTTGAAATATGTCAGGGGCATTACAAAGACCACAAGGCATTCTCTTATAAGCATAGGTTCCAAATAGACAGGTGAAGGTGGTCTTGTCTTTATCTCTAGGGTCTCTAAGAATTTGGAAATATCCAGAGTACCCATCTAAGAAACAGTAATGACTCTTCCCTACTAACCGTTCAAGCATTTAATCAATAAAAGGTAAGAGAAAGCAGTCTTTCCTAGTAGACTCATTTAGCTTCCTATAGTCAATGCAAACTCTCTATGAGTTTTGCACCTTAGTTGGGATGAGTTCATTATTCTCATTTTTTACTACAGTAATCCCACTCTTTTCTTTACGACTTGTATCAGTGACACTCACTCGCTATCAGACATAACGCATATAATTCCAGCCCTTAGAAGTTTGTCTACTTCTTTTCTAACCACAACAGAGATTAGAGGATTCAACCTCCTTTGGTTTTGTTTAATTGGCTTGGAATCCTCAGTTAATAAGATCCTATGGGTACACACAGTCAAGTCAATTCCCTTAATGTCAGCTAGTTGCCAACCCAAAGCCTTTTTATTCCCTCTAAGGACTCTTATTAAGCTAGTGTCTTCATGTTCAGTTAAAGAAATAGAAATAATAACAACCAATTTATTCTCAGGCTCAAGATAAGCATACTTGAGATGAGGGGGCAGGTCTTTCAGTTCCAAAGTTAGAGGTTAAACAATAGAGGGAATTAGAATGGAAACACCAGTAGAGTTAGAGAAACTCTCCTTTGTCGACTCTTATGAAATGCATTTGCCAGCTTCACTTGAATCCACTATGCTTGCCTCAACCCTATCAGATGTTGCACCAAGCTCAAGTTGGTCTACAGCAGCAACAACCTTTGGTTGGTTCACCTCCATACCTACATCATTGTTAAAGATTAGATCATTCAAAAATCACAAGGTATAGGGTGTAATTTTTGGATGTCTATGAGTAGCAATTTAGTCAGAAAGTGTTGACCCTTTAACCAAAGTCTTCAAGACATGAAGTGATGGAGCAATTGAAGTAGGTGAAACAGGGGGCTCAGGTCGTGACCTCACTTCACAGAGGCTACCCTCTTGATAGTTTTGGTCTGAAGTCACAACTTGATAACCCTTAGGTCGCGACATCGACTCACAGAGGCTCATATCCTCAGATTTCGCTCCACTCTCAGCACCCACCACTTCTTGAACACTTGTGTCATTAGCTAACAGACCCTTTCCAAGGCCAAAATCATTTGTGAACGCAAAAATAGAATCAAAACTTGATGGAAAAGAAAAAACTTAAGAAATGGAAAGCATGCTATCAGTTTCTAAAGAATTAGTGCATGGCACCTCATCTCCACAAGAACTAAAAAATGAGTAAATAGAAGAGTGGGAATTGAAATATTCATCATATGTACCCAAAGACAAGTCAAGCTCATAAGATTTATGTGATGGTGCAGTAGAAAAATCAATCAATTTAAGTGAACACATGTCATAACCATCATGCATATGCAGCTCATGCTCATCCCTAGCTTGCTCAACAACTAAATCAATGGCATTTAAACCCATGAATGCAAAATTATCAAAGGGGTAATGCATGGCTTCATTCATATCAAAAGTTACAATATGATCTCCTACTTCTATTGTTATATAGCTATGCTTCATGCTTATAATGGTTTTGGAAGTTTGCAAGAAAAGTCTTCCTAGAATCAAAGTACTCTCATTTACAAGTTCATTGGACATGTCTAGAACATAGAAATTAGTAGGAAATACTAGGTCTTTAACTTGAACAAGAATGTCCTCTATGATTCCTTTGGGATACCTTATAGACCTATCTACTAGTTGGAGTACTACACTTGTGTCTTTGATGCCATTTATCCCTAAAGCCAAATAAACCGACCAAGGCATGACATTTATAGTAGCTCCTAAATCTAACAATGCTCCCTTAATGTGAACATTTCCTATGGTACAGGGGATGGTGTAAGATCCAGGAGCTTGGCACTTAACCGATAGTTCAGCTTTGAATAAGGATGACACATTGGCACTCACTTGAATTCTCTCATGAGGCCTAAACCTTTGCTTGACATTACACAGTTCCTTTAATAATTTAAAGTATTTAGGGTTTCCTCTCAAGAATTTAATTATGGGCACATTAATTTCCAATTTGTTAAATAGAGTGTAAGCATTAATTGCAAACTTAGCATCAAACTTTTTATTACCGGAGAAATAGGCTTTAGGGAAAGGAAGATCTTTAGCACTTACCTCCATACCTGAAGGCTTAGAGGCTCCTTGCATGCTAGTCTCTGTCTTGTCCTCCTTTTGTTTTCCTTTGTAAGCTCAGCTCCCTATAGCGTTTTCATCTTCTGGTACAACTTCTTGAAGTACTGGGTCTTGTGCTTAAGTTGAATCCTCTTCTGGATCAGTTTGTGCTCTTGCCCTCTTCATGAGCTCTTCTTCTTTTGAGCCTTTAAACTTGCCAAGCCTCATTAGGGAAAATGGAGGGCTTCCTGCCTCTTGATTACTTTCATCTCTATCAGTTCTTTCACCTTCAAAATGAACCTTCCTACCACTTCTTAGGGTTATTGCATTGAGGCCTTTTGGGTTGATCACTATATTGGAGGGAATGCTTTCCCCACTCTTGGCTTGTATGTCATTGACCGTGTTAGACAATTGGGTCAAATGACTAGTGATATCGGTGTTCTTCAAAGTAAGCTCCTCCAATTTCTTATGCACATCTGAGATATCCTTCTGCATCCCTTGCAAGATGGTGGTTATAGAAATGAATTTGTCATCACTTACCTTCATTCGTCCTTCAATATTTGTCATCTGTGCAGCCATACTCTTCAATAGTTGAGAAGTTTCATCCCCTCTTGGCTGTGGTTGAGATACCATAGCATTTTGTGGAGTTATCACTACTGCTCTTAAAGGATCTTGAAGATTGCTTGAGGAAGCTCCAGTATGGTAAAATTGATTGCCTTGGAACTGATTTGGTCTATTTTCTCCTCCTCTCCATTTAAAGTTTGGGTGGTCTCTCTAATCAAGGTTGTATGTATTTGAGTAGGGGTCCCTTTTCTGATATTGCCCCTCTTTTCCTTGGTATATAGCATTGACTTCTTTAACCAGCCCAGGACAATTCTGAGTTGTGTGCATCGGAGAGTCACAAACCCCACAACTTGTAGCCACTAAAGCAAGAGACTGTGGCTTGTTGGAGCAGAGACTTTCAATAGTGTTTGCAAGCTTGGACATATCTTGTGCTAGTTTGACCAACAGTAGATCCCTTTGAGTTTTGTGGTCCCTTAAATCCCTTAAGCCTACATGTTGTCGATCAAGGGCAAAGGTTCTAATTAATTCCCATTCAACTCATGGTTCCATATTCTCCACGAATCCATTTGTAGCGGCATCCAAGACTTGGGCATCGTATGTCAATAAACCATTGTAAAAGTATTGTACCAAGTGCTCCTCAAGGATTTGATGGTTGGGGTACCGAGTAAGCATTTCTTGAAACTAGCTCCAAAATTCGAAGAATGACTTGAATGGTTCTTGCTTAGCTGCAAAAATTTCCTTCCGGGCAGCTAAGATCTTAGTAGAGGGGAAATAATTGTCCAAGGATGCTTTCTTGAGACTAGTCTAAGATTCATAAGCATTGTCCATGTAGAGCGGTAGGTTCATGTACCATTCTTTCGCTTTTTTGTCTAAGGATAGGTGAAACACCTTACACATAACATCATCGATGCATGCCCCTAGTGGCTTCATGGACAAGCACTGCATGTAGAGAGTCTGAAGATGAAGGTATGGATTTTCTTCTGCAATACCATGAAATTTAGGCAGTGACTGGATCAATTGACCTTTACTTTCAAAATCTGCATTAAAAGTAGGAAATACACTAGGCATAGGATCAAAATTCCCATTAGATTGAGCTAATTCCTTGATATTCTACCCCTAGGTTGTCCAGGGATCCTATTCTGGCCATTATTCTCTCCTTGACTGTCATTACCACCATTATTAGGTCTATTATGATTGTCATTCCTATTCCCACCATTAGGAGGTACTTCAGCTATGATTTCCTCTTCTACTTCCTCACTCTCACTAGATAAATGGGATTGGTCTCGTAAAAGGAGCAGGCTATGAGATGCTATATGTCTACCTCTCCTGCCTCTACGTGCTTTAGACATGCACAATTACTCAACATCAAGCACAAATAGAGTAAAAGAGAAAAGTTTTTTTCAAAACTTGGAATTTACCTAGTGTGTATTTCAAAATTGAGGCAAACTCAATGATTTCAAATAATGTTTAATGAGTTTGAGGTGTATGAAGTGCTATACACTCTCAAAGTATGTGCAGGAAGCAAAGCTATGCAAAAAAAAGTAGCATGGACACTCAAAAAAGTTTCCATGGAAAAACAGCTTAGGTCGCAATTTGAGCGCACAGAGAGGAATCCTAAATGAAGAAGGAGCTAAGGTCGCAACTTGGAACAGTCTAGGTTGTGACTTGAACAAACTGAGAGCAACACTGGAAAACAGAAGGCTGAGGTCGTAACAAGCCACCAGTCAGGTCGCGACTTAAGCACTAAGGTCGGGACTTCAAGAGTATGAGGTCGCAACTTCAAGTCATAGAGAGCTACCTTCGCAAAACCTTTGAAAAATTCAATAAGCTTTTTTTTTTAACTAGATGCTCAACAAACTATGCACAATGTCACATCCAGTAATATGACATTTAGGAATAGCGATATTCCTAAATAATTAAGGGTAAAAAAAGACAATCAGAAATAGAAGAATTTTGGTGGAAAATAATTATTATGGTTTTCCAAGCCAATTATGAAAAGTTTGACTAATTAAGGAAAATTGATCAAGAATAATTATATTTTCAAGTCTCAAAAAATTAAGAAAAAATAAGGATAATGTTCATTGAGAATTATATGGGATTTTAAAATTGGTTTTATGACCAAATTGCCCTTAGAGAAATTACAAAGGAATTTAAGGGCGATTTAAGCTAGTTTAAGGTCCTTTATTTGGAAAATTCCAAATAAATATTTTTAAGGAGAATAAAATCCCAAGAAAATTCCTATGATGTTCCAAGAAATTATAAGAGATTATGGAATTAAAAGAAAACTCTCAAGTATCCAAGATTTTTCCAAATTCCTCTGAAAAATAGAAAAATCACTAAAGAGAAGGAAATTAGTTTTCCTTTTATTTAATTATTGGGAAATTAAATTTAGACAAAGAAGGCAATTTGGGAAGATAAAAATGAGGAGAATAATTTATGGATTTGACAAAAAATAATTACAGAGGCCAAAGCACTGTAATTATAAAAAAGAAGTTAAACCCGGAGTCAGAGTGCACCGATAAAGCAAGACTAGAGTCTTGCAATTCAAATTGTTCACATTTAGCCATGTGTCAAGCCCCTAATGGAGAGGATTTAAAGCTTTCCAAGTGTCAAGCCTTAAGTGGAGGAGAGCTTGAATTTTGGAAATTAATTACAATTGGAATTAAGTAATTAAGAGGGAAATTTCAAGACCAAGTAGGAGGGTGATACTTGGCAACTCATTTATGATGGTGGTTGGGATATTTTGGTGCCTTAATTGAGCTTTTCCTCCCCCATAATCAGACCTCATTTCGTCCTAGAGGGAAAAGAGAGAGAGCAAGAGTGATTTTGTGAAGGGATCAAGTAAAAGCAAGCATATTTGATCTTCCAACTAAGATCCAAGCTTGGTAAGTTGTTCTAAGATGTTTCTTACTTGGTTTTATTGATTTGTATAGTTGGAAAAATCACTTCTTATCCCTTCTTGTTGCTGGCCGAAATGGGTATAGTGTAGGAAAGGAGGTTTTGTTGTTAAACATAGTTAGGATACTATGAATCAAGGTGGTTTCAAGTGGTTTAGTGTTGTTTTGAAAAGTTTTTCATGATTGAACTTCAAGAGGTATGGTTCGGCCAAGACCAAAACTGAATCCTAGGATTTGCTTTTCAAAGTTTTGAGGCTTCTATTGTGTTCAAAATGGAAAATGGTGTAGGATAAATCTAAAGAACATGTGTTGGAAGCCATAGAATCAAAGTTGCAATTTTTAGATTTTGAACCCTAATGGTTCGGTCAGTTCAAAACTGGAAGAAGGGATTTTATTTTGTTAAATCCAAGTAGATATTTGGAATCTACATGAAAAATCATGTAGGAATGAGTCAAGAGAGAATTTTTAGGGTTTAAGGAAACAAAATCTAAAATTAAAGAACAAAGGTGGATGCTTTAAGGGACAAAGATTGTCCTTGAGTTATGTTATTGATTTTTATGTGGAATGGTTGATGATTCTTACTGTCCTTTTTGTCAATTGCCATGTTAGGATTTGGCTTTTGTGGAAGCAAGAAAGAAGAACAAGAAAATCAAGGAGCATTGGATCAAGGTAGTAAGATTTAATTAACCTTAATGTTGAGTGTTGCATTGATTGCTATGCAATTTCATGTGCTATTATGTGGTTGAACTAAATGATGATGATGATGATGATGATTGTGTAGCTATACTCCTTGCTTTATGTGCCTTGGCTATTGTATGTTAGAGTGCTACATATATGAGGTAAAGTAGTTCCCTATTAATAGGAAAAGGTTGGAATGCTTGTAATTGATACATATTAATGTTTTGGTTGATTAATCTTGCTACTGGGATTTCTTAAAATCTTATCCCCCCAAATACAATCTAACATTTTAGGGCCTGAGACTCCCAAGAGCAAGCTGCAGATTGGAGGCTAAATTATGGTGTCACGTCATAAAGATTCGTGGACTTTTGGTTATGTATAAATATGAACGGTTGGTGCTGTAATCTCTAAGCAGGACGTTAGTTGAGAGCCACATTTTATTAAGTTACCGAATGAATTTATGCACGAAATTTAGTATGCTTAGATTTGACGTCATGAGCTTCAAATTGATGGGCAGCATATTAAAAATGGCCAACTACACAATTTTTAATGATTTTTCAAAATTAAGATTTAGAGTCTAGAAAAAGGATTTTTGCCAAATGGACAGAGGTGAATTTCACCAAAACATGACGCTTTTTCCAGTGGAATTGGTTCATAAGATTATTTTTCCTTGAAAAAGCATTCAAATATTTTTTTTTTATAGAATTTTGAATCACTGCATTTTGATTTTTCTAGATTAAGTTATGAATTTTTGAAGTTGGGCCAGAAAACTGGATTTTTACCCAATAAACAGTAAAAATATGAAAATCAGCGTTTTTCATAAACTTTTGAGCCCAAGACCATCCAATGTGGTCTAAAATAGTTTTGATTAAACCCTAAGTGGATCTGATAGTAAGGTGCGACACACAGAGTTCAAAACTTCAAGCAATTGGCCAAAACACTCAGGATCTAGTTAGAACAAAATGCAAAATGCTGCGCAAGATTGCAAATGTTGAAGTATGGAAAAACAAGATATTTGTTTCTATTTGCAAATATTTTTAGGCTATGAAATGCAAAAGCTAAGTTCAAAAACTAAAACTCAACAAGAATCGACCCAAATCACAATGGTATAGAAAACCAATTACAAGGGAACCAATTTCTTGGCTCCCCAGTAACGATGCCATTAATCAGACTGGGATGTTGCCTTCCGGGTAATCAAAAATTGTGATTGCACCAGATAATTTAGTATAGGGTACAATCAATCGTTCTTCTCGAGGAGCACTTTATTATAAAATAACCTAGTCTAAATTGGTAATCAAAAACATGATGATTTGGATAAAGAAAAAGGGGGTTTTAACTGGTTTAAAGATGGTGCAATAAATGTAAAATGCAGAGAATAAAATATTTTTGGTGTCTTAATTGAATGAAGAAATGTTTTGGATTAAAAGAGAATTACGGTGAAACAGTCTCTTAAGGATGAAAACTCAGCTATCATTGCTCTTTAAAATGATTAGGAGTTTTAGAAAGTTTCTAAGTCTGAAGAAAACCCCAAGTAATCACTTGGGTCCAATGTCTTAATTAATGAAAACTCACTTTAATCAAGGTTAATTAACATATCTTAAAACATTATTAGAAAACACTTAGAGTGTAGATGAACAGATGATCAAATGCCCTTAGAAAGTCAATCGACAATCACAGAATACAAAGCACACAGATTAATCACCAATGATCACTGATAATTAATTAAACACAAGGATTCAAAATTGATATATTTATATAAATGATCCAACATTAACAGCATCTAATCCAAATACATCCACTAGTCTAAACACAAGATTTACAATCATAAATCAAGTCTGAAATAGATGAAAAAATCCCTAGATCTAGAAATCTCTAACACAGAATCAAACACAGATTTATACTGATAACTCCCCTATTAAGTCCTTAAGCTCAAGCTTTGTCTTCCATCACCAAGAGGCTAAGGGTTTAGCCTTTCATATCTTCAAACCGATCGCAATTGCTCCTGGTATGAACAGTCATGGGTGATGCTAAACATAGGGTTGGAGAAATGGAGAAGAAAGTGATTGGACTGGTTTAATTAGTTCAAAAATATAGAAAATGATGAAGAGATGAAGAAAAATGAAGGTTTTGGATGTGGGATCAATGGAGGCTTGAGAGAAAATGATGGTGGCTCAACCCTATGCAAATCTGTAGAATGGGAGAGTCTATCTTCATGGTGGCTACCCCTTTTAGGTATAGAAGCTCAGAAACCTATTCCAAAACACACAGCTTCACTTAACACACTCAGGTCGCGATTTGGGGGTCCAGGTCATGACCTCAGAAGTTTCATGTCGCGACCTGGGAAGATAGAGAGCATTTAGTCTTGACTTAGCTCCAAAACATGTAGTTTCATTAAAAGGGCATCCAGGTCGTGACCTCAGCAATCCATGTCGCGACCTGGGGAGGCAAAACACTCCAGATTCTTGTATTTTGGTTCTTGTAACATTATGGCTCTATCAATGCTTTATCTTGGGTCTTAGGTCCTACTCCAATTGCCTAAAAATCAAAACAAAAAGCTTCGTAAAGACTAACAAATTACATATCAAGGCAATTACAATTAAGGAAAGAGAATTGACCTTTTTTACCCCTTAAACAGCAAAATGCAATACGCGAATCAATGTAATCAAAAAGCTATAAATGCATGCATAATGAGGATAAAAGTGTTGCAAAGCATCAGAAAATACTTGAGAAAACTATATAAAGATAGGGTTCTATCACATTTATGTTGTTGACCTCAAACGCAAAAGCACTACAAAAGATATAAAAGGTTTCCAATAGAATATTCCCTCTTATCCTTATTATAAAACTAATAAATATATTTGATTTTTTTATAAGGAATTTGCCTATTTTCAAGGAGCATTAAATATTTCTTGTCATATATACCCATACTTAATAAGGGCAGTGAGAGAATACAAATTGATGGCAGAAAGACGTGAGAGAGTAAAAATTAATAAGATGTTAAAGTTTTGTATAGTTAATATGGATAATATTGAGAATCGGTTCAATTTTATGACAATTTTAATGTTAAAAAAATTTCTTTTCTTTCTATTATGTATATTATTTTCTTCTACATAAAACGTTGGAGATAAGAAAAGAGGTATTTCAATTCTAAATATAAAACATCAATCTATTTTATCTTACAAATGTCTAATTTATTCTTGAAAATATCTCAATTAAATATTAATTATATTTATTTGAGGGTTTTATCAAGAGTATTTTTTAACATAATAAATTAAAAATGTGTTTTAAAAAATTAACACACATTTCTTGAGAAATAATTAACTTAACTAATTTTGTTAATCTTTATAAATTAATTACATAACTCTTATATTGAGGATTAGAGGAGTAACAAGTAGTGACTATCTCGCAAAGAAATAGTTAACTTAGCTAATTTTGTTAATTTTTATAAATTAATTACATAACTCTTATATTGAGGATTAGAGGAGTAACAAGTAGTGACTATCTCCCACTATGATTCACATTTCATCTTTTATAAAATTATTATTAAAATTTTAAATTATAAAAAGATAAATAATCAAACCAAGACCCTGTAACATAACGTATACTATCATTGGGTATATCTTTAAATTTGTGTAAACATTCGTAATTAAAGGAAAACACCACAGTAGATTTTACAATTTTTGGCCTTGTGTTTTGCATGAATAATGTAGCATTTAATAGATTATATATCTTATATAATTTATTGGAAAAATGACCACAAAATACGTGTTGAATTCCTAAAGGATAAATAGGTAATATGTAAAATGACAAATTGGTGATAAAGTGACAAATTGGCGTTTCAATATTTGGGATAAAAGACAAAACTACCCTTAGAATTTTTTTCTTTTTCTAAATGCCACTTAAGCATCTGGCCAACAACCCCTTCGACAATCGGCTACCGAAACTCCAATGACCACTCTCATAAATATTTAATTATTCTTATTAAATTACTGACTACTTTTATTTCTAAAGTTCTGGTAACTACTCTTGTCAAGATATTAACTACCCTTTTTAGATTATATTGATTACTCGAATTTTAGTAGTGACTACTTTTGTTTCAAAATCTTAAAAAATATATTAGGAGCTACTAATGATTTAGTGGTTATTCTTGTTTAGCTATTAACTATACACTGGTTTCGCTATTTACTAATTTTATTTGAAAAATTAGAAAAATGCATTATGAACTTGTTACTGCTTTTAAAATACAAGAGTAGTTAATAGTTTAACAAGAAAAGTTACTACCTAAACAAAAAAAGCCAATACTTTTACAAGAGCAGTCACATAAGCTCCAGCATTTGATTGCTGGCACAACTAGTCTCCAACTAGGTGCTTAGGTGGCATTTAAGAAAAAGAAAAAAAAATTCTAAGACATAGTCTTGTGTTTGATCCCAAATATTAAAATACCAATTTGATACTCTGTCACCAATTTGTTGTTTCACATATTAATGTTACCTTTTTATCTTTTTAAAATTCAAGGTGTATTTTAGGATTTTTTTCCCTAAATAATTTGTATCAAATATGAATGATTTATGTTTATTTAAAGTAAACCAATAATAATAAGATATTGTCTGTCCATATCTGATCTAAGTGATTTATTATAGCCAAATTCGGACAATTTAGATTGAACATAAACTTTGTCTCTACAATTTGTGAAGCCATGTGATCACAAATTAGAGAGTGAATTTATTTAAAGAGTTGGCACTCATTTTTTGTTGCTACCCTTTCAAACTTTACAATAACTTTTCCTAAACTTTACATTTATAAAGGTAACTCCTATGCAATTAGTTTTGTTCGTTATTTGTTTATGAATAAGTTAAATGTTTTAAATTTTAATATAAATTACTATTTTACCATTCACTTATTATTATGTATATTGTTATTTTCTTAAAAAGCATATATATTAAATAGGGATAAATTTAAAAGTTGTTAAATTTTAAGATAAGGTCAAAGAAGTTAAGTTTTTCTTGATTCTGGTGAAAATTATTTGAAAAAAAAATTATAAATAGGGTGTGAGAAGTAAAGTTTAAATTTAAATTATATAAAATTGCCCAGCCAAAAAAAAAATGGTATAAAATTGATTAGTTATCTACATGAAATTAAAAGTTTAGGAAGGTTTATTATTAAGTTTTAAGAATTAAGAAAGTTATTTGTCCACTGTCCTAAGTTAAGAAAATTTTATGAAAATTAGTTTTTTTAATAAAAACGAAATTATAAAAAACTAAGACTAAAAGCCACAAATTAAAGATCACTCTTAACTAGGATCAAGCAGAGGTAGAGCCAACAATCATTTATGAAGATAACTCCAATTACTTTTTCACATTATTTATTTATAAATAAGTTAAAAAATTTAAATTTTAATGTGAATGTATTACTTTATCGTTTACTTATTATTGCATATATTACTATTTTCTTGAAATGTGTATATATGAAATAAGAATAAATTTAAGAAATTATTAAATTTTAAGATAATATTAATAACGTTTAAGGTTTTTTCTTAGTTTTGGTGAAACATATTAAAAGTGGCTTATAAATAAGGTTAAGAATGTAAAGTTTAATAGTTTACGATTATCTACATGAATTTGAAAGTTTAGGCAAATTTATTATTAAGTTTTAAAGATTTAGAAAGTTATCTGTACATTGCTGTAAGTAAAGAAAACTTTATGTGAAATAAAAAGGTAATTATAAAAGCCAAGGCTAAAAGCCATAGATTAAGGATCACTCCTAGGTAAGATCAAGAAGAGGTAGAGCCAACAATCATGAAAGGCTTAATTATGATTATTTCCCCAAATGTTTCTTTAGCGAAAATTGTAGTCAAAAGAAGAAAGAGTGCAATGGGTATAATGAAAAATATTCCAATAATAATTCATCTTGACAATAATTTGTAGATATCATCCGGCAAAGTTATCAAATTCATGAATTTAAGTAAACACCACCCCCCCGGCCCAAAAAAAAAAGGTGAAGTAATGATCCACTCTTATGATGTGAGTTCATAAGATTTTACTTTATCATTAAACAATTACTAGAATAAATAATTCACAAAAAATCGTTTAAAAGTACTCGAGGTATACTAATTTATCTATGTTCCATAATCAATAGTTATTGTCTTAGTGATATAGCATTTCAATAAATATATACAAAAATAATCATTTAACATTAGGTATTGGAGAACAAAGCAGAACTAGTCATGTGGGATAATTGTTTTTTCTATACTTTATCAAATATGTTAGTATAATTTTAATGAAAAATATATTAAAATTAGGAAGAACCCTAATTAAATCTATTTAAAATATCAAAATTCAAATTAAGCCTTGCACTTTTAAATGTAATTTTAATGTATGGCATATCAAGAAATACAATCTCACAAAATCACGATTAAAATTTAATAGTCCAATTTCCCCAAAAAAAAATTAATAGTCTAAATTTAATATTTTTATAAAAATATTATTATAATTTTACTTGAAAATAAATAAATAAATTCAAAATGCTGAAATTTAATCCAAACAGCTACGATTATAGTGAAAACAATGAGAAAAATCTACTTTATAAGAAGGGTCAAATACTCTATCTACCTTTACATTTTGGTTTAATTACGTGAACTTTCTATCTATTTTGAAAACATATAATCAAGTCCAAACTATTAATTCCATTAAGAATTTTCCAAAAAGATGCTTTTTAATTAAAAATTATATTAGAAATTTTTTTACTACTTTACTGTTCATTATATTAAATCTTTAATTTTGACTAAAATTTTTGGAACAATATTTCAAAGTTTTCTTTTTCAATAATTTTATTTTTATTTTTTCAAATACTTATTTGTCTAATGTTTTCTGGGACAAACACTTAAATAACTTAATTAATGTAGACCTTAAAATTTTGATTAATTCCTTAAATAAATTTATAATGAAGTAAATATGTTTCTAAATGTTTGTAACAAAAATTTTATTTGAAAATTTAAATTATTTATATAATCTTTGAAATTTACATCATTTATCTTATATAACGAAAAAAAAGTGCATTTAAATATTTTTAGCCACCTAATTGAAACCTAAATAAATATATTTGAATTGATGTGATGAAAATTTAAAGTTATAAAATTTTGATAACATAATAAAAATTAATAAATTTTATAACATATCAGAAGGTCTAAAAATATATGTATTAAAATAATTTTGGGTTGTATCAAAAAGTAGCTTTTTAGCAAATATAAATGCTTGGCATAAAAATAAATATGAATGTTTAAATAATTCTTATGTGAAGGAGGGGTATTTTGGTCAAAATGAAAGCTCAGAAGACTTAATGGTTAACTAGCAATTGGAGAGAAGGATGGAAATGGAATCTCAAATGTATATGAGACATTTGTAAAACATATATTTTAATTTGTCCATATATGTTTTCAAATAAATGAGAAGATTTGTGTAACATATATTTTAATTTTAAGAGAGGTCTATATATATTTTCAAACTAAATGGGGAGTTTCTATAATTTAGGTAAAATAAAGGGGTAGTTTTGTATTTTACTCTTATAATAGTAATCTATAGTTGTGAACTATTTTGATCAAAGTTTCGTAGTTTAAATTTACTTTTGTATTTTTATATAAAATTATAATACTACCTCCGGCCATTTAGATAAATAATTTGTGAATATTAAAAATATTAATTAAGTTAGTTATGTGTAATAAATTTGTATTATTTTTGGTAATATATCATTATTAAACATGTACATTAGAATGAAAACCTGATATGCAATTATTATAAAGACTACTTTGGAAAAAAATAAATAATGAAAGAAAAAATGAATTAAAATTTTATATTTAAAATCAAATTAAATACTCAACTAACTCTTATATTTATAATCGCATGTAATAATAATATTTTTATAAAATATTAAATCTGGACTATTATAATTTTAAGAAAAAGGAGGGTAGAAGAGAGGATTCATTTTTCTCTAAAATCAACCCAACATGCTAAGTAGGACTAAACTTAGAAAAGTGAAGTCACGACTCATAATCCACTCTTGCCATGTGAGTTCATGATATATTTTCTTAATTGTTAACAGTAAATTGTTTTAGTGGTAACATCACCTCTCATATTTAGATAAAATTTCAAGTTTGAGTCTAATATTGACATGTTTACATGCATGTATGTATTTAATTATATAAAATAAAAAAGATTTTATTTTATCATTAAACACTTGTTTGGATAAATAATCCACAGAAAATCATTTAAAAATACTTAAGGTATATTAAATTTATTTTATGTTCCATAATCAATAGTTATTGATATAAGCATTTCAATAAAATTTATGTGAAAATGATCATTTAACATGATGTACCTAAAAAAAAAAAAAAAGCATAACTAATTATGTGTGTGGTAATTTTTTTTTTTAAGTAAATATCTTCAATATTATTCTTTTTTATTACTTTGTGCTTGCAATCTCTCAGCTAGTCCAATGACCATGTTAATTTTAATCAAAATAATAATAATAAGGGGGGGAAAAACTAAGATCAAGTTTTTTTTTTTGGTACAAAAATTTTAGGAAGGGGTTTGGGCTCAACCCAATCCAAGGGCAGGGCAACTAACCCCGCTCCACGGGCCCACGGACCAGGTAGGAGAGTACACATGCCTCCACCTCCCCTGACTATAGAGCATTAACCACTTGGGAATTAGCCCCAGGGGAACCCCGCTTCACAAGGCTGCGAAGATGCCTTCCCAAGCGCCGCGATAGAGGCACAACAAGTGCCACTCCCAGGAATCGAACCCGTGCCAAAGCAGACAACCAGGCACTAAGTCCAACCCCCTCGCCACTGAACCCACGGACGATGTCAAATCCTCTAATCACACATAACTATGTGTCTTTTTTTATTTAATGTGAATTTATAATTCAATACTACTAAATGTTAATATTTCAAAAACAAGTCACATATTTATGTGTGATTAAAGAATTTGACAAATAATATATATTATATAGCTCCTATATCAGACGGGACTGAATTTAGCCGCGATCTGGGGTCTTAGATCAACCAAGCATGCTGAGGAAGAATAAGACCCAACTTAGGAAACTACCGAATTGGTTGAACGCTAAGGTAATACTACCCTGAATCATTCCCAAATAATCCTTCTAGTTAGAGGACTGAATTGAGAAAGTTTGCCAGTAGCATGGCACCAGATTAAAAGAAAACAGACCGCATCGATCACATAAAGGCTATGGTTAGTGGTCACATCTCGTGTTTCCTCTATGAATTTGCAACTTATAAATCCGTATAAACATATATTAACCTATCTATATATGTCAACACGTTTGAGTTCCATCTTTAAACTACAGTCCCCATCTTCAGATCAGAAAGAAATAAAGAAAGAAAAGGGGAGGGGTAGAGTATCACTAAAACAGCTCAAACTCCTCACAATCTTCTGTATCCTCTAAATCATTCGCATTCTCCTTCTGTGACGCCATAGATGGAACACAACTTCCAAAATCACGAAATCTGGGCAGCTCAGGTGGTGCGGCACATCTTATCAGAGCCCAGTTTAGGCCTTCAAAGAAAGGGTGCTGCTTTATCTCTGCAGCACCTTTTACGGAACCTAACCGATTTTCCGGGTCTTTTATCAGCAATCCGCGTATCAGATCTCTTGCATGAAAACTGACCAAAGGAGCATCTGGGAATTTAAGGCTCTGCGACACAACATTGGATAATGTTTCCTCGTTTCCAGCTCCTTTAAAGGGAGTCTTGCCATACAAAAGCTCAAACAAAAATATACCAAAAGTCCACCAATCCACAGCACTCCCATGGCCCTCGCCTTTGATGATCTCCGGAGCCAGGTATTCATAGGTACCAACGAATGAGTTAGAGCGGGCACTGGTTGGCTCAACGACAAGTTGTGGCAAGGGCCCAACCTGGGCAGCCTCGGACTTCATCTTTCGAGATTTTGCTCCAGCGGATAAAAGAATAGGAGTGAAACAGGAAACCTGCCAATCAGGTTGTAGACAGAAAGGGTGTATGCAGCTGGCCTCTGAACAGGGGCTGGACATCTTCTTTGTTGATTCCACATCCGGCGAAGATGACTTGACTAACGTGGGATTCACAGAACACCTAAGTGATAAGTCAAAATCCGTCAGCATAATGTGGCCATCTTCTCGAACAAGGATATTTTCAGGCTTCAAGTCTCGATATATGACTCCTAGCATGTGCAAATACTCCAGGGCAAGAAGAACTTCAGCAACATAAAACCTGTAGAAATACTGGCATGACTTTAGTCCACAAAATACTTAAATTGAATTAACATGTCATGAATAGAAGGCAAAAGATTGCGCCTTGCCAAGCTGCGAGTGAATCATGACATTCCAAACAAAGCAACTAGAGTATGACTAAATTTCATGGCAAAAAAGGAGAGTATGGCTTAATTTCTCGCTATATCATTCACGTTAACACTAAATCATGATCCCATGCATAGTTTTCGTTTAGCATCATCCGCAGTTCAGTTCTGATAAAATTAGACCTAAATTAGACCTTCTCTTCCTTGATTCAAATAAGTAGCATCAAGCATAAATCAAGGAAAAAAGGATTAGAAATCATGCAGTAGAATCATCAAATATCCAAACTGCGTTAAAAAAGTGTGACAAAAACTATTAAAAAGAGAAACTCTTCCAGAAAACACTTACATCACACAAGCCAGAAGCTATGACCGCATAATGGCATTGAGCACAAAATGTTAAGTTGACTAGATTGGATTTCAGAGCAAAAAGAAATATCACAAAATCAAATGACCGAGAAAAAGAAAGGTTTAAAACTCCTACCTGGTTGCTTGTTCTGAGAAACTCCTATATGGTTGCCTCTGGCGCAGCACATGTAGATCTCCACCTGGGCAATACTCCATAACCAAGCAAGAGAGCTTATCAGTTGTAATATAGGCATAGAGTGTTGGAAGAAAAGGATGATCCAGCATCTGCAGGATCTCTCTCTCAGTCTGGGCCCTGAAAATTTTCTTCCGGTTGGCCAAAAACTCATTATCCATCACTTTCAAGGCAAAAAGGCAGCTTGTACCAATTAGTTCTGCAAGATAAACAGTTCCAATGTCCCCACAACCAAGCCTCCTGAGCAGCTTGAAGTGTTTCAAACTTAAGTTCCCATGCTGCTGCTGAACAGCACGAACAGCTTCCCATCTCAAGTGTTTTGACATGTGAGGCCTGTGACCACTGCGACTAGAGCCACTCAGATTGCTCTCTTCACTTATGCTTGTTGTTGTGCTACTACTATACTCCCCAATGCTGCTTTTTGAGCTCTGGGAAAATTCACCCTTTTCTTTTGATCTTGATTTTTCATCAATTTTTGTCACTAGAAATTTAGTTTTCTTACTGCAATTCATACTGAAACCACTTTTGATTGAATCTGCACCCACATTATTTGAATTTACTTCAACACTATGATTTGAACTGCTGGGAGACAATTTATCATTTTCTTTCATTTCCTGCTTCGAATTATATTTATCAGTCTCTTTGTTCAAATTACTCGTACTAGGATCCAAGTCATTGTCAACTTTTCTGGTACATTGTGTGGAGCCACTAGAGGTAGAACATAATTCTTGCTTTACCTTTTTCCTAAGGAAGCTCATGTTCCTGAACATTGGCTTTGCCAAACAAGTAGTACTGCTTGTGGATTTCTCCACCCCACTGCTCGTACTAGAGCTTGGCTGATTAGCTTCAGAATGTAACTCTACTTCCTGGCCCTTATCTAGCATAGTAGGACAGTGGGAAGCTTTGCTTGAGGAAGCAGAAACAATCTTGACCTCAGACATTTCCTCACTTTCATAATCAACTGTAGATGCTTTTGGAAGTACTGATTTTCCGGCAGCTGCAACTAACTTCTCACTTTCACCTTCCAATTGAAGAGGAACAATCTGATCCCGGGATGCTACCCTGGTTGTGACTGTTTTTGGGTTTGTTACATCAACAAAATGAGTAGAATGATCAGCAGTAGAACTTGACTTATCTTCCCTAGGCATTTTACCAGAAGGTCCAGAAATCTCAGGCACAAGGGAGATTTCCACCAAGTTCCCTTTCCCCTCATCTACCACAGCTGTATACAGTTTCTTAATAGTTCCCGCCTCAGATGCTCTTGACGAACTGGACGGCTTTGACAGTCGCTTCAAAGCAGCCATCTCTGATGCCTGAGATATGCAAAGTCCTCTAAGTGCCTGCTTTAAACTTACAGGCTCTGCAATCCCAATTCCTGATGCCTGAGATGAACTAACTTTTATTGGCCTTTTAAGAGCACTCTTTTGAGAACGTGGTGTACTAGAACCTCTAGCTGAATTTTTGAAGTCAATAGCTTGGAAGAGACGGTCAATATCATCCTCTACAGAACCCTTTTTCCTTGATCTGTGGGCACAACTACTCTCAGCTTTTTCATCCATTCTGAACTCAGAAATAATCTCTTCTCTTGATTCCACAATCTCACATGTACTGGAAGAGGCATCCATACTTGACATATATGATGAGGAAATAAATAGAACCTATAAAGTTAATATGTCAGCCCATATCTAAAGATGAGACATGTAGAGAACATAGCACAGAAACCGGGAACTGCATAGCAAAGCCTCCGTATTTCTCTCCGGTCATAGTTCTCTGCAGAATCAATGGGCTGATGAGAATCCCCCTAATTGATTAGCAAATGAAGTATCCAAGTCCTGACAATTTCAGTGTTTCAGATTAGATTAACCAAGAAATCTGATTCAAATATGGAAATATTTTCAGCACACAGGTACCTTTTTGGGGGCCCCAACACAATCACACATTTAAAAACCCATACTTTTAGCTACAGGGTCATATGGAAGAAAAGAATATAGACTTGCGTTGTACACCGCATGAAACATGTCCAACACAAAATTGTCCCTAGGAAACAGTGTTGATATCCACTAATAAAAACATTATTGTATCTAAATCCATATTAAAGTCTCCCTTGTTCATAAGAGACATTTCTATTTTCTAGAAATTTGTTCGTTCTCCTATATTTCCTTGTGTCCTTTGATTTGAAGTTACAGTCCTATTGTTTTGTTACATTCACTTAATTTATTTCTTCATCTCCAGGGTCCCCTTTCCTATCAATATTTTTATCCCTGCCACTTCCCTCCACTCAAGTTGGGATTCCTGTAGCTCTAGAAAAATTTACATGATACAATTTAAAGGGCTGTTTGGTACACAGAATGAAAAAATATGGCAAGAAAATTTCATTTCCTTCAAATATCCCAAACAGGTTGTATGAGGGAGAGATATAACATGTGGCTCACTATTAAATCAATGGATCCATCATTTTGTTTGAATGTAGGCCCCACATCAGATGAGTTTTTGTACCCCAAAAAGTGTGAGAGGATCTCAATCCCCTCTTCCGTTCCCTGCTTCTGTTTCTCCGGAGAAGGCTTACCGACCATCTGAGGCCACTAACAATTCGGTTGCGGATGCAGAATCAAATCCTCCATGAAGGCTATTCTAGGTGTTCTAAGCAGGAAGGTGAATTATTTGTGCAGATTTGATGACGCTATGGTGGACGTTGGCAGAGATTATAGTTATTTTCTCAGTCATGGAGTGACTCGTACCCTCCAGTGCGCGAGAACACTAAGGAAGATTGCCTCTAATGCGAATCGTCATTTGGTAGAATTATTCAAAAATTAGCACTCGGTTACGCCAATTCGAAAGGAGGCAAACCAAAGAGGAAAGAAATTAAAAAAAAAAAAAAAAAATCACACTAAAATCAGTGAGACCACGAAACTAAAAGAACAAAGCTCACAAATCGGACACAAGAGACGATCATATCAAGTCTTCACGGATCAGGCTTCACGGCAAGCTCGAGAATCAAAGGGACAAAATAAAATTATCACCAGACTTCCAATCTAAATAACACATTAAAACACAATTCGAATACATCATCAACACAACAGAAAAACCACACAAGGGAGTGGGGAAGTAAAGTTTAAACAAAGGGATAACCGAAAAGGTTTTTTTTAAAAAAAAAGGAAAATTACCTGAAACCCAATGAATCAAAGGCGGAGAACACGGCAACAACAGAGAGAAGAACCAACCCAAGAACCCCAAAAACCCAAAAGTTAAAATCCTTCAGAAGCAAGCGGCGGGAATCATTAAGAATGCCTAGGGTTTGAAGAGAAAGAGAAGAGAGAAAGTTGGGGCGTGGTGTGGGTAGAAAGGGAAAGAGGGAGTGAATGAGGAGGAAAGAGAGAGGAAGAAAAGGTTGAAATGGTAATCACGAGAAGTATCAGAGACTGGCAAAATTCAACTATAGATACAGAAAGAGAGAGAGATATACAGAAGCGACCGGTTACTGTTACTTTCTCTGTAATGGCGGAAAATTTATGAATACACACATAGCAGGTTTGTGTGTCTTAATGGAAGGAGAGGAAGTAGTAGACTCGAAGTTGAATGGGCCCCACTTAACAATACCTGTGTTTTTCCTTTCCTCTTCCGTCAACAATAATCGCACTTGGTATGCTTTTATTGCTTTCGCGTTTGATACATTGGCCAATAGTGCTAGTAATATGGGCGGAGGCTGTGGCTGATAGTTGGATCGATAAAAATCAGATCATTTAAAAATAGATCTCTTGAGTCGTAACAATTAAAATCAACCCGTGCTAACCTGCAGGTTGGTAAGCTAGCCGGTTTTATTTTATTTTAAAATTTTTTCTTTCTTTAAATATAATTATATTTATTCTTTAGTTGTTTATTTCATTTTCATTATTTAAAATTACTATAATATAATATATTTTTCACTTTGTATTATGAATTTTATTTGTGATAAAGTTAATTGAGCAAAAAAAGGTGATTACTTATCAAGTTTAACCAAATAATTTCACATCTTCATATCATTTTTGAACTATATCAATATTGAATGGTGGCTCATGGTTAAGCACTTGATAGTGATTTGTAACATTGTATCTATATTATTGTTTATTTAAATTTGTTATGTTTAATTTGGGATGCATGTTTAATCATTTAAGATGATGTATCATGTATGCTTAATATTTTGGAACTTTGAATTTTATATTTTATTTGTGATACTTTTTTTTTTTTTTTTAGCTGTTTAAGAATTGGAATAGATTTTATTAAAAGATGGAATAGATTTTACTAAAAATAATAAAAGGCACAAAAAAAATTTTAAAAAAAAGTGGCGGGTTGACAGGCCTAACCCACCAACCCACCTTGACGAGCTAGGTTGGTAAAATATCAACCTACCAGAAGTCGGTTCTTTTAGGACCGGCCCATCAGTCCTTGAACCCATCACGAGTCAATCCATAACTGACAATTGGCCCACATTACTGACTCTATAATGGCCTGTACCAATTTTTTTTTTTAATATGTGTAAATAGAGCAAAGGAAAAAACTAAGCGAGGTGCCAAGTTCCAACCAAGGCCCTATTCAGCATGCTATTGAAATTACTCATAAGTTGTATCCAAAAAAAATACTCATAAGAACATTTTAGGTAAGTCAATATAAAATTTTTCTCACATAATTATTTCATATTTCATAAATCAAAATTGAAAAGCTACTTATAAATCACACAAAATACACAAAAGAAAAAAAAGAAAATAAAATACTACACACAAAAATAAAATGAGTTAATATAACTTTTGGTTTTTGAAATTTAAACTCATTTTGATTTTGATTTTTTAAATCTCAAACCCTTGATTTTATTCTTGAAATTTAATACGTATAAAAATAGTAGTCATGAAGATGTAACAATGTTAAAGTCTATTAAAATGCCGCAAAGAATGTTAAAGTGATCATGCGTACTCACTAAATGGTACGTAGCTGAATGTTGTGTGGATTAAAAAAACAAAAAAGAATAGGTCATCAAAACGTGTCGTAAAAAGTAGAGAGGATAAATTCTCAAAATGCACTATAGTAAATAATTTCTCAAATAAACAGTGAGCCATAAAAAAAGGGTTAAAAGATTTTTTTGTGATTCTTCGAAAGGAATCCACACAACCATTATATTCACTAATAGTCAAACTCACAACATCTTGATTAAATCAAAACTTAAGGAGCTACTTAGTGCTAGTCGAGCCAAGCATCTATTTTAAAGTTTTACACAAATAACTTACTTAATTCTATATCATTTATAAATGATCTTTAACACACGACATCCAAGGATGTGCATAGGTTAAGGCGAAGTTTGGTAAGCAGCAAAAGCATTTTAAAAAAATATTTTTATATAAATTGAAATAAAAATTTCTTACATGCATACATCATATATATCTAAAAATCATTTTCAAAAAGCTAATCCAAACAATTGTTAAGTTAAGATGTGAATTGACTTAACAAATACTCCATTTTCTCCTTGTGAAAGTTTCAAAAACTAATTTGATAACAAGAACAATATGTTAAAATTAGTTAAAAGCAATAAATAAATTAAAAATATAATTTTATTTTCAAATATGTCCTGATAATTAATGAGAAAAAAGATGAAAGAAAACATATGAGCAAATGTGATGAGAAATAGTATAGCAAATGAGAGAAGGCAAAACTAAATATATATATATATATTAAATGTAAGACAAACTCAAATTAAAATTTATAAAATAGATCACACTCTCTTCAAATTTAAAATTTATAAATAGGACCAAAGGAATACTAAATCTTATTTACCCGTTAAGTTATAGTTTGTTGATCGGGAGGCATAAACTTGATCTGTGTGCACGGCTATGCAAGCATGTGTCTGTTTGGCACCTCTAATTCTCCCGATAGCACATCATTAGCATATTGGTGATACCTAGAGAAGCTCAACCAGAAGAATTGTCCATAGATTCGAAGTGTAGGTAGTTTCAATTAGTCATAACTATTCAACTAGTTTCTAAACGCTGGCAAGACTTTAAATAACTACATGAGCGAATCAAAACCCAAAACTGAGATGATAGTTTTTCTATAGTTTTTACTTAAATCTTTGATAGTCTTTGCAATTAAGAAAAATATATTATTTATATCTTATCTTACTCAAGATACAAATATATTAAGTGATACCATCAATATAATAATAAAATATAAAATTTCTTTATTTATATATAATATAAAATCTATAATAAGATCCATTATTTACAAATTATGAAGTATATATAATTCATTTGTTAAATTATGTTAATGTTTACTTTTATACAAATACATCATTCTTCGTGAATGTGAATAGTTATATGCAAATAAGTCAAGATGTTTTTATCTCATGATTATGTTTGGATGTTGGCAGGAAAACAAGGGACTAATTTGAAATATATCTTCTGAAGTGAAGACCTTTTTGAAGAGTTGTTGAATTAGTTTGGACTTTGGATCGCTAAGAAAGAAAACGAAAATACGCATGATAAATATAAGAGCTAGTTGATATTTGAATTTAGTCCTAAATATAAGATCTTAATCTACTTTCTCTTCTAAATTTATAATTCATTCTCTTGATTACATATATGGAGGGGTTTTCATTCAAAGATAGTCACAATTAAAAAGGATGCTTTAAAAAAAACTAACTCATATTTGTTAGAAATACCTAACTCGGTTAATTTTCTTAATTTATGTAATTAGGTAGTTCTTACTACCTTCGGTTTTTAATATAAGAGCTAGTTTGACTTTAAATTTGGTTCTAAATGTAAAGCCCCTAATTTATTTGTCTCTTATATTTATCAATTTTTTTCAAGTAATTCTTGTAATAATTGTTTATGTTAAAAGTTTCATCAAATAGTAGTCCTAGCTAATAAATATTATTAACAATAGTATTTTAAGAAAGATAACATATATTTATTATAAATAACTAATTTAACTAATTTTTTTAACCTACTTAAATTAGTTAACTAGTTTTTTTATAATAAGGATGTGAGGTAGCATATTAGTAGTAAACATAATTTTCGCCGTCCAAGCAATCTTACGTTAAGAAAAATGAAAACTTTACCCTAGGTAGGAAAAAAGAAAAATGAAAACTTTGCCAATTTTTGTATGCGTCTCACTTCTAAATGATATTCCCCCATTTTAGAGGAATACTGGGGAGAGGAAAAATCCAATATTAAAAATTGGAAAAATTACAATGAGGTTTTAAGAAGGAAAAAAAAATTATAAAACAAGTATTAGAGATAGTTATTTTTATTCTAAAACTTGTTATTGCAGGCTGCTTAAATTATTATTAAAACTTTTTAGTAATTATTTTTTCTTTGAATTTGATTATAATTCTCTTTTAAATTTTTATACGCGAGAGGACGTGATAAATATTTATAGAGAAACTCAAAAAGTACAAGTACTTTACAAATTTTATAGAGTATCAATACTGTAATTTAGGTCATTCACACTACTAAATTATTAGGTAGAGGGTTTCCTCCTCAATTTTTTTATTAGACAAAAAGTTAAGTCAAAATTAGTTGAAGATAATAAACATGTGAAAAATGCAATTTATTTTCTAAAAATCATTACTTATAGAGAGAGTGCAATAAAGGTGGATAATTGATGCAATGAGACTAAATAATAATTAATGGGGGTAAAAAATAAAAATGACGCTAAAAAATTTCAAACAAATTATTAGCGTATCTTATAAATAATGAACAAGTTATTTCTAAAAGAAAATTTTCTTATGTACAATATCTAAGACACTGGATCTAAACTCTACAGTCATTAAATGAACTAGTTCCATGCACCCAATTATGGTAGTTTGACATGCTGGATTTTACAACATTTTTAGATGTCCTGCTTAGAAGTAAAGAAAGAGTAATTAATGAATGAAATAAACAAGATTTTATTTTTTAAAAAATTAATTGATTAATTAATGGAAAAGGGAAAGGGCATGTGACATAAAGGTACTTAAAGCACACGAGAAATAATCCAAATTTGTAGCCCTTTTGTGGCCACTTGTTTCAATTAAAATGCTTTGAACTTGACGCCATCATTCATGCCCAACACAACCAAAAAAATTAAAGGCCTCACTTTTATTTGTCTCTCTAATTATGATACACTACCAACTATTTATACTAATAACCCATATCATGTGCCAGGCTTATATACTTACTTCATGATAAATTATACATCTTTTTAAACATGCCAACACGATACATTCCTTTCAAAAATTTTACTATACTCTATCCAAATTATAACTAAAAAAAGTACTATAGAGATATGGTAAAAAAAATGAATGATATTTATAGTGATTATCACTAGAAAATTCTTATACATTTTCTTAAATAAATTAATTTTAATCTTAAGAGAAACAAATATTTACTTTTAATCTGGTTATTTAATTTTTAATAAAAGTAATTTTATTCTTAAAAAATATTTAATTACATATTAATTTAAAATTTTCAAGAATGTTTTCATTATAAAGTAGAAGATTTATATATAATTTTTAAGTTAATAAAGAATCCATTCACAAGTCAATATATGGTTGAATTGTTAAATTTTTGAAAATTGCTTTTTTAAAAACGAAAAAAAGAAAAAAAAAGAAAAATTGACCATATCTCATTGACATTGGGTGCTTCTTTTTCCCTTTTTTAGGATGGGTCTTATTTTCTTGAATAATTTCTTAGGCCTTTTTGGCAGCACACCAAGTTAACCGTAAATAAAAGTACTTTATTTATTTATTTATTTTTTACCTGTGAGAGGTAAATGAACAGTGTAACCTTTTATTCAAATTTTCCGATTAGTCATCACTCAAATAGTGGCTGATGTGAAGGTAATATGATGGTCTCTTTGACTGCTTGGGAACATGTTAAAAATGTTTGAAATGCAAAAGTGCACGTCAGTGTTTGTGTTTTAAGTTCAGCTGCATTTTCTCCATTTTTAAATTTATAAAAAAATTTTAATTTTTTAATTTCAATGCAGTCAATAAAAAATATTATATTGAAATTTTGAATATTAACAGAATATTTTTAAATAGTGATATATTAGTTTTAATTTTAAAATGATAATTATTGTTAAAAATATTAAAATTTGATTTGAATTTTATATAATTAGAATTATAGAACTAAAATGATATTTTTTATAATTAACGATCAAATTAAAATTTTATATAAACTTAGAGGATTAAAGGCATAGTATTTTTTTTTTTTGAAATGATTTTATGACATAATTTCTTCATTTGAGAAGAAAGCAAACCATTATTACTTATTAATATTTTGTTACAAGGGAATCGAATCAATTATTTTTCTAGTCAATAAGTTAATTAGCGCATTGTTTTCTCCTAGTTGCCATTGTATTAGGGTTTTCTGGAGCTTGTCTCCGTTTTTTTCCCCTAGGGTTAGCCCAGACTATTTTCTTCTCCTCTTTTTGTCACATTTCCTCCTATAATATGTAGAAGAAGTGAAGGATGAAGCATGTGGCTCGTTTAAGCGCAAGCAACTGGTGGTTCGATGATTCGGGATGGATAGGAGCGGCACAGAAGACAACATCAAGAAAGGACTCATATTTAGGGCTTTTGTTTGATGATCTGTTTTGCTGAAGGGGGACAACCTATGAAGACGATGCATTCTGCAATTCCTACTTTAGGAGGCCCCGTGGAAGCTACGACAAAGAACCTGGATGGCTGGTTCGTAGCCGCCCATAAATCATGAATTCATTTCTGTGGAGTTATTGGGTTTGGGGGGTTCTCCTGCCAACATCTTCTATACTACAAAAGAAGCCTTTTTACGCAGTTAAAATGAACCTTTTATAATAGTTTTGAGTGTGACGTCTATGCCATCAACATAAAAAATAGAAGACTTCTTGATAGTTTAGTAACCACTGTGTTATATGACTTTTCATACAGTTATATAAATAACTTTCGTGAAAATTTATTTATTATTTCTTGAATTTTTCTCTTTTCATTTCGCTTAAGATCTAAAGCTCTTGGCTACCAATACAATATTGAAGCCTTCAATCATCACATTGAAGCCACTAAGATCTAATGAAGGTAAAATCGAACACCAAGATCTAATAAAACTCATAAATTTTAGGTTGTCAAACTCAAGTTCACAAAATGAGGAAACAAAAATTAGATCTATTTAAGCTTCTATATATCAAAGTGTGTTTAAGCAAGAAGACTAAGAAAAAAACATATCTATTGAAACTCAGAAAAAACATCATGGTTTTTTTAATCAAAGAAAATACGACCCGCATTTTTTCAACCAACCAAACAACAAAAACTACGAAATCCATAAAAAGATTGGAGGAGAAAGGGAGAAAAACTCATAAATTGAGTGGGGATAACAATATGAGACCATAAGCTTTGATTGTGAAAAGTAAAAAACTATTACCCGATAAAAAGGGTTTTAAAATTCTGATAGACTTTTCAAGGCAGCTTTTTAAAAACTGTTGTAAAAAAATTTTCACGATGGTTTTTTAAAAAAACCATCGTATTCATTGCGGTTTTCTAAATAACTGATGTGAAAAGTAAAATATACTTTCATATAATTACAAAAATGCCACTATCATTTTTTTTCATTTTGCCTAATAACTATGATAAATTAGTGTTGTGAAAACTCTTTTTTGTAGTAGTGCTAGTGTCTCTTTAGCCCCTGCTAGGTTTTAGTTTGCGTCTGTGTAGGGAGTTTTCAATATTCTCATTTACATTTTGTTTTGTTTCAGCAATGACCTTATCACTTGGATTAATTTTGTTTACAGCGATGATTAGCTTATGTCTGCAATGATTTGCTTTGTATTAAAAGATTTTATTAACTTTCGATCGTTTTCTTCTTCTCCTGTGGTTGTAGAGGTGTATGGAGTTACTTGTTTTGCCAAATTGGCACCAACGACGATGGTGGGCTTCTTTGAAGCTAGTCCTTGAACTACTAATCTCTATTGCTACCTCTTTGATCATGGCAGACAAAAACCTGTCATTACTCTTCTCAATCCATAGGGTGTAGACTTTGTTTGTGTTTAATCTGTTTCCTTGTTGCCTGCTTCTGGTTTAGTCATTGTTTAAGCGTTTTTTGGATCTTGTTACCACCTGCTTGGTGTCTGCAGCCGATTCCTTTTAATGAAAAATCTTGTTCAGGTATAAAAAAAAAAAAATCAAATGAATTGATGTTATTTAAAAATGTAACAACCATACCTAAATTAGTTCAAAAATATTTATACAATTAGCAACTTTCAGAATCAATAAAAATTAATAAATGACCAAAAAAAAAAAAACGTTAGGTGCTTCTCGGATAATTTGAATTTTTTCTACTTGGTTATTTTTTTCAAAAAAAATATTTAGGTAGTAATATTTTTTATGTTTACGATATTTTTATGAAAAACCTAATTAACCGGTGACAATATCTTTCACCAAAAGAAATAAATGGCAGAAATATAATGTCAGCACAAAACCTCCCAATTGTCAACTTATTGAATGCAATCAAATAATGGTGGTGGTTTTCTTTCTTTGTTTTCTTTTTCATTGATGCTTGTTATAAATTGTCGCCTAATGGATTTATTCTTAATAAATATTATGATGATTTTTTTCACATGGATGATGATTGATTGTTAGTTATTTATTTTAAAATTTATTTGTGAATATTGATGAATATTAACATTATGTACTTATGATTATGAAAATAAAGTATGAAATTTATGTAGGAGTATTGGTTTTTTATTTCCTATATAATAAAATTTTATTATATATAAATAATTAAAAATACATTAATTTAATAATGTATAATACACTTTAACTAAGTTTATTGATATGCATGAGCCGCATATTTATGTTTTATATTTAAGATAGAACGTAAAATTAAAGTACTATTTTTATACAATTGTTAATATAAAATTTTTATTAAAGAAAAATAAAATGATGAAAGTATGAAACTATGTTTCACCAAGAAACATGATGACAATATGAATATTAGTACGCTGGTAAAAGATATGAATATTGAAAAAGCCTCCATTTTTTCCCCCAACTATAAAACCTCCAAATTGTCGACTTCTTGGGGAACAATCAAATAATCATGGTGGTTTTTTTAACATAGATGCTAATAAATTGTCGCCTAATGGATTTATTTTTCATAAATATTATGATGTTTTTTGCGGACATTTATTATGGTTGATGGTCAGTTATTTATTTTAAGATTAATTTATGAATATAAATGAATGTTAACTTTATGATTATGAAAATTAACTTATGAGATTTATGGTTAAAGGGCATTTTCTTTCTAAAATTATTATGTGAGGAGCATCAAGTACTCTAAACTAAGGGTATGCGAAAATTCAATAGTCCAATCCAATCTAAATAAGTCTGATAATAAAATCAGACTAGACCGGACTAAACTGACTGGTCAAGTTGGACTAAGTTATAGACCAAGTGATTACACCACTAATTGGTCTAGTCTGATTAATGTTTTTATATTTTGTAATTTAAATTACTTTTTATGTTATTGAATGTTGTTGGAGATTCCTATTAATTATAATTACGTTTTAGAGTTTTTATGAGTTTTATATGATTATTGTAAATTTTTTTATTGTCTTATTGTGTTTATCAAGTAAAAATTTTCCGCTCACGAACTGTCTTGTTCAACCCGATTTCAAACTATTTATTCGAGTAATATCATCTCTCAAGGTTTAAAATTGTTGCAATGTTGCTTCTTAACTAACAACATCGATATTGATCGTTAACTTCATAGACATTAGGCTAAAGAGCATTATTTGTGGGTTGAGGGTCACTTTTGCACTTGAATTTTTCATAAAGAAGTATTGGATATCCAAAAGTTTTTGCTTAATGTCATTCCTAAAATATTAAAAACATAGCAATGTCATCTAAATTTAACAATAACAAATGATCAAACGCTAGTGTGTGACATGGCATGCCATTTATACCACGTCATAATCATCATCCTTAAAGGCTTGTGCCCTTCTTCTTCACGTTCTTTTCTTCATAGATTACATTAATTTGAGGTTAGCTCCATTCCTCAAATCCTTAGATTTCTAATTCCAGCAATTACCCTCATACTTTGTGGTTGCTAATAAGCTCAATCTACTGGTTTTAGAATTTAGGTCTCTCTTGAGCTAATAAGTGGGGTGAAAAGGTTTTGAGAGGAGAGAAAATAAAGAGAAAGGACGTTGTGAAACAATGTTTGGAATGACAAGAGATGAAGATTAAAGAAAAGTGGAGAGTGGTTATATTAGTGGCATTTTCACTTTGAACACATTGTCAATAACTACTACAAATACTATTGAAAAAAGTTCTTTTATACTGGTTAAAATAGGCCTTTGATACTAGTAACATAACTGGTACATTGTAGAAATG